>NC_063187.1:8068592-8132067 GCF_023159225.1 Perognathus longimembris pacificus
AAAAAAAAAAGTACTCATGTTAAGAGACACACGAGAAAGCACTTACAGGTGGCATTATATAATGGCTAGAATATGCTTTCAAACGTTCCACTAAAAACAAAACACACACACACACACACACACACACACACACACACACACACACACACAGGTCTGGAGGGAAATACAGAAAAACCAGATTGGTAAGTGTTTCTAATTGAAGCCTGGAGCTTGAGACGGAGATGGAGATGGGAGACCCACCTGTCAGACTCTATGCTTTGATTATGTTTCAGGGTTTCTTTTTAAAAAAAATCATAAAAACACTCACTTTTAAAGGGCTTCCTCTTTTACAGATGAACTTGACGAAGTAAAAACTAAAATTCAAAACATGCAGACCCACCCTTCGCTGCGGGACAAATGCTAGAGAGAACAGAGGAGCTCATCGCCTCAGGACCGTGCAAGGACCCGAGTGCTTGCCTCCCTCGGTTAGACCAAGCCCCCTTGGCCTCTGCCTTGAGAGAACGGCCAGCCATGCTGGTGTTTCTAGAAGCTTCTCTCTTGCCAGAGGTGCCCAGAAGACCGGCCCTCCATCTGTCTGGGCTCCCGTTCCCCCTCTCCATGTAAGGCCGCCTAGGCCTCCCCCTCTGCTTCCTGCCCCTGGGGCAGCTCCTGTCACCACAGTGAGGTGTTCCTTAACCACATCTAAATATATGTTGCAATAAATCTGGGAACTTGTGTGGAAAGTATTAAAACCCATCCTCTGATGTCTGCTATGGCTTCTCCTGGGGGAAAGGGGGGTGGGGTTGTATGGTGTGTGTGTGAGTGTGTGTGTGTGTGTGTGTGTGTGTGTGTGACTTTTATGGAATTCCAGGCCCTTAAAAGGCAGGTGTGATTGTCCCTGTTTCTGTTTCTCAGATGAGGAAATTAAAGTGTGGGCGAGTTCCCCAATCATCTCACTAGCCACAGTTACTAGCCGGTCCCTGCATGATGCCCCATTCTGTACCAGCCCGTCCTCGCACAATGCTCACAGTGGGCGCCTCCGGCTCTGTTCTAGAACACCCTCATCACGTAGGTCTGCCGCAGGTGTCTCTCGCGGCACCAGCTCTCGAATGGGGTGATGACCAGCCCTTGCAGCTCGTAAGCAGGATGACCAAGGGCCCCAGTGTGGCCTGTGCTTCCCGTCCCCTCACCATTATGAGGGGCCCCTTCCTCTCTCAGAGGGGGCTCGTTTTGAATAGTAGCTGGTACAGTGAGTGGTCAGAAGAATAAGCTCTGCCAGGCGCCGCCAGCCCCCTAACTGCCAATTCATTAACACCTGTTGAATAATAG
Organism: Perognathus longimembris pacificus; assembly: GCF_023159225.1. Taxonomy (NCBI): domain Eukaryota; kingdom Metazoa; phylum Chordata; class Mammalia; order Rodentia; family Heteromyidae; genus Perognathus; species Perognathus longimembris. The sequence goes on from NC_063187.1 coordinate 8,069,901, forward strand.
GTGAATGCCAAAATGTCTGTGGTGACGGGCCACTCCTCCCTGGCAACTCCTGAGCCCTTCATTCACCACTCATTCTCGGTGCCCCCTCCCTCCCTGGCTCTCCTGTATCTGCCCACACACTGCCAGTGTGTGGATAGACCTGAGCTGGGGGGGGGGGGTGGCGCACACATGGAAATCTTTCTTTCCAGTTATCACTCCTTAAGTGAGGCACTTACGGGTAAACACAGTCACATTCCACCCGTCACCTGGGGTCACTGTGCCCCCTGCCTTCTCTGGGCATCTGTCCTCCGGCCTACCCCGGCTAAGCCCTAGCCTTTCTGGGCTGGATGCCGGTGCCCTGTCCTCAAGTGTCCCTGCGGAACTCAATATTCCCTTTACACCCCTCTCCCTCCTCACTCCGCTCTCACCTGCTGCTCTTAGTGTAGCCAGGCCCACCACGGGGACCCGTGCCCTGTTCCCCTCCCTCCAGAGACAAGGACCCTAGAAATGGGTCTACTTCATCGTCTCCCATCTTGGTGGCTCGTAGCATCTGATAACTCAGCCTCTTCTCGGGGCGGCACGGCCGCCTCGCTGTGATCCCGAGGCGATTCTGTTTCCCTAATCCTACCACTTTCCACATTCATAGCTGGAAAGATTCGATTTTTTTTAAAGGTGGGGGGATTTGGACCTTAAGATCTGAAGCCCTCTTCCCAACTTCTCTGTAAACTTCATTTCTTTCTATTGGCTCAATTAGAAACCAGTTAGGATCTTGGGACACGTGATGCTTGCATTCTGAGCTCTTTAGAAGAAAGGCAGGTGGAATGGTGAGGTTTTAGTGTCACCACTGCTGATACTAATTTTTAGAGCTGAGACTATTCAGTCTTGATTCATGGATGCCACATAGTACTTACTGGACAAGCACATGACTGGCTAATTAGAGGGCCAAAGCTCCTGGTGACGTGACAAGAGTCTGGAAATGTCGCGTCTGAGCTGACAGAACAGCATGACAGAGTCTCAGGCTCCGGCGAGCAGGAACCAGAAGTGACAGGTGGGACTGGGCCTCCACTGCCCAGGTAATGATGGCCTAAGTTTCTATATTTGCTTCAGAGCCTCCCCTCCGCCCCAGGACATACAGTGATTGCTCCAGCGTCAGTTAAGATGGGGATAAATGTGACTGCACATCCCACAGTAGCAGTTCAATTCTTGCCATTCTGCATCTAGGCTCTGTCCACCCTCAGGGAAGGCCAGCCACCTGCATGCCAATCTCACCTACCTCAGGGCCACTATTTTTGCTGGTCCTTCTATATGCAATGACTTTCCTCCTGGACACAATAAGGGGGCTCTTCCTCACGGAGCTTCGTGGGGGACACCTGCCTCCCCCACTGTCTAGAATAGCCCCACTCCCCGAGGGACACCCCACCTCAGTACCTTCCTTTCTCCAAAGCTTTCCCCAGTGTTTGCAAGCCTCACCTAGTCAACTGTTTGCCTCTTCTCTCTCTTTCTTCCTACTAAGATGTCCGTTTCTCTATATTCTTCGCCACTGCATTTCTAGCATTTACAATCCCTGACAGCCACTTGAAAGTGAGCTGTGTAGAAGAGGTGGCAAGGGGGAGAAAGGGAGGAAAGAAGGTCAACCAGGTTAATCACTGTCCCGAAGGTCCCTTATCCACAACGTGACAGAGGAACACCCCTGTGTGCGTGCTTTTCCACTCGCAACTCCATGCCTCGCAGGCAGAAGAACAAACATCTATCTGGCTTGCTTAGTGCTCGGCTGTCAGCCTCAGCAACCCCCTTCCACTGTCCCGTTGGCTGGGTTGCAGATTCTGAAAACAGAGGTCAAGGGTCAGGCCTCTCTGGAGCCAGTGTGCTCAGTTCCAAAGCAAGTTCTATTCCACCGGACGCACCTCTGGTGCGGAACTCGTTACCCCCAACAGGTCACTGTGCTCCTGGTTGGCCTTCAGAGAAGAGGGCAGTTAGCTTTCCAGCCCCGAACCTGGCTCACCCTACTCCCGGGAAAAAAAGAGGTGCTCCCTAACCCAGACCGGCACTTTACAAGCTATGTGTAGCCACAGTTCTCTCTCCCCCTCTTCCCTCTCTCTCTCTCTCTCTTTCTCTCTCTCTCTCCCCCCCCCACTTCCTCCAGTCCCCCCATGCTATCTCAGCTAGAAAACCAGTCCATCAAACATCCCCTCCTTGAGCACCTACAGTGAGAGCAGGCAAATTGCCCGCCTCGGCCTCTCCTGGGGTACATGGCCTCTCTTGGGGTACACACAACCCTCGCTGGGCATTCAGACTTTTCACAGCCATGCAGCCTCCCCAGGGAATAGGAACCAGGCGCGTTCTACCTCCATCCCTCCCCACACCACCACCACCAATTCTCTAGCTGGAACATAATGTCTTTAAGATGGTGACTCACGTTAGCAGTGAAAACTGACTAATTATTTTGATCTTCTCGAAGTCGCTTGCCTCATTAGTAGATTCTCTCCATCCTGGGCCAAGACCCAGTCCTGAAGCAAACTTGGCTCAGCCAGCTGAGCAGGGAGGCAGAAAGGTGGCTCGGCCTCCTTCCTTTCTTTACATTATCTCTCCGGCTCTACAATGACTTTCCCTCTTTTTTTGGGGGGGGGGGGGAGGTGGGGAAGAAGGAGTGTTTATTCTCCTATTTCTCATAGCCCTGGCCATGCCAAAGCCACATTAAAAAGAGTAAGACTGAGAGAGAAAAAATCTACTATCCAAAAATGCAAAGAATCCTTTAATGATTCAACCCCAGGCAGACTGAAGCCGGGGGCTGCGATTCACACATGTAACTTGGAACTCGCTGCCAGACAGAGCTGGACCAGAGCGTTCATTTCCTGAGCTCAGTGCTGGGGATGGAGGCCGAGAAAATCCGCCAAAACTCAGACGGGGGCCACTTCCTGCTTCCTCTTATTCCTCCCAAGTCCTTTCAGAGATCCCGTCTCCCCCACCCCTCCCCTCCCCTCCGCTCCCCTCTCCTCCCTTCCCTCCCCCTTCCGATATCCCCAGTTCACAGATGGGGTGGCACAAACAACTGAAGAGGGTTTCTCAATCAACTCCTTTGGAAATAGCGGGGCTTCGTGATGGGAGAGCTGTCCGGGGGCTCTGCCGGTCCTCATGAGCTACACCCATGGCGGCTACACTAAATTCAGGTAGAGGAACAGGGAGACGGGAGCAGACCTTGACTCACATTCACACTCAGAGCAGTCCACACTGAGGTCTGACGCCACCAGAACCGACCGCGCAGAAGCTCGCAAGCCTCAAGTGCGATGGGTCCTTAAACAGCCCCCTCCACGGCCCCCTGCCCCCTGGTAATGTCATCAGATGCAGCTCAGACCAGACGAGGGTTGAGACAAAACCAACCTGGAAAGGTTGACGAGCTCGGCTTACGAAGCAGAGCGGTGGGAGTGCAGACTCAGACCTGGGCCAAGGACAAGGACAAGGACTGGGGCAAGACAAGGGCGTGATCTTAGTCATTCACCTTCCGCTCAGCCCAGCGCCGCTCCTTGGCTCCATATGGAGCACTCATGACAGCCAAGTCCTAGCACCGTGCGGGATGATATCATTCAGTCAGCCCTGAGAAAATGACACTCGGGGAGAGGACAGGAGGGGAAGGTGCTTCGTCAGTCACCACGCCAGGCCCTGCTATCTGAGGAGGGGTGGGGAGAGGAAAGAGGAGGATGAAGGGGGAGGAGGAGGAGGAGGAGGAGGGGTGAGGAGGAGGAGGAGGAGGAGGAGGGGAGGAGGAGGCGGAGGAGGAGGAGGAGGAGGAGGGGGAGGAGGAGGAGGAGGCGGAGGAGGAGGAGGAGGAGGAGGGGAAGGAGGAGGAGGAAGAGAAGGAGGAGGAGGAGGAGGAGGAGGGGGAGGAGGAGGAGGAGGGGAAGGAGGAGGAGGAAGAGAAGGAGGAGGAGGAGGAGGAGGGGGAGGAGGAGGAGGAAGAGAAGGAGGAGGAGGAGGAGGAGGAGGGGGAGGAGGAGGAGGGGGGAGGAGGAGGAGGAGGGGGGAGGAGGAGGAGGAGGGGGGGAGGAGGAGGAGGGGGAGGAGGAGGGGGGGAGGAGGAGGAGGAGGAGGAGGAGGGGGAGGAGGAGGAGGGGGGAGGAGGAGGAGGAGGAGGAGGAGGAGGGGGAGGAGGAGGAGGGGGAGGAGGAGGAGGAGGAGGAGGAGGAGGATGAGGGGGAGGGGGAGGAAGGGAGGGGGAGAGGGAGGAAGGGAGGGGGAGAAGGAGGAGGAGGAGGAGGAGGAGGAGGAGGAGGAGGAGGAGGAGGAGGAGGAGGAGGAGGAGGGAAACCCAAGGACAGGCCAGCAGCAGCCCTCCGGATCTGTCCGGATCTGGGTGCTGCCTCTGCGGCTGACACCCCTTGTGCACAGACTGAACACGCGATCACTGTTCCCAGGCTGGTCCTCGCCGCCCTTAGGCATCCAAGGGCCTGGAAACTCCCGCTGAGGCAAATCTGTACCTAAAAGCGGGTCAGGAGGAGTTGGCTGCAGGACTCCGCACACCCTGCCCTGCCCTTGGGCCTTGCTTTTCAGCCCACAGTCCCAGTGTCTGGCTTGGAGCAGGAGCTATTTGATCTCCGGGGAACCTTCAAAGGGGCCAGGCCTCCTGAGGCCCTGCAAGCCTCATTTCCCCATCCATTCAGAACAGGAGGGGAAAAATGGAAAAAAACAACCATGCCTCCCACTGAGGCTGCAGGAGGGAGGCTATTCCCCTTGCCGTCATGTCCGAAGCCCTACCAGTAGGTTTCTGCCAGGCCCATCTCCTCTCTGAAGAGCGAGAAAATAAAATAAATTAAATTAAAAACAACTGAAACCAGATTAAGGGTAACCATGAAATGACCGAATACCTGTCGTGAAGCAAAGTCTCAAGTAAGAGCTGGAGAAATTCAAAGCCTATTAGCTACATAGGGTGCATTCCTATACGTGTTGCTGTGTCCCCACATCCTTAATTTACTTATAAGGCAATACAGCCCCACCAAATCGATTTGTTTCCTTCTAATGGCACCATTTAAAGCTTGGGCTCACAGGTCTGTGTACATGATTCTGCAAAACACAGCCTTGCAGGAACTCAGCTCCCGCGTGGCCGAGTGATGGCATGAAGGCAGACGTCAGCACAGGCGAGCCACAGAAAGATATCGATCACCAGCCAGTTCAACCTCTCGTTACCCAGAGCTTTCTACCCCCTCCGTCTCATCCTTAGCACAGATGCCAAGTTCTGATCATCTCATTCTTCTGTTAAAGCTCTCTATTCCAGCCTTCAGGATAAAGTTCAGATTGCTTCATGTAACACACTAGGCTCTTGATGAGCTGGCCTTCCTCTAAGCTTTGCCCTTCCAGTCCCCTGCAAACATAGGCGGAGGCTCCCCCACAGACCAAATGAATTGCGTGAAGTTCTCAAAACATTCCTGTGGGAATTCTGCTTCCAAGTACCTTGAAGTTAGATGTTATCCTCTGAACCTAACAACTACTTAAAAGGAGAAAAAGGAAAGTGATTATTTGTTTGCACTAGAGAACAGATAAATATACTCAAAAAATGGACGTGTTTTCTGGATTTTAATGCGTCCCCCTCCTCTCCTAGAAACTGATTCCAGTTAGCACTATTTAGAAAGGCTAAAACTAGACCTAAACCTCAGAATCAAAGATAATTAAATAGGCAAGAAAGAGCTTTACGGAAGAGTAGTCAGTGTCAGAAGGGGAATACCAGATTCTGAAACCAAATTCCATGCAAATCTCCAGCAACCTCCAAAGCCATAAATGTCCCAGGCACATTTCAAGTCACATAGCTAAGATGGAGACAACGGATCAAAACCATAGCTTCTGCCCACCACCGCCAAAGGCAGATACAAGCTTGATGCTTCAGTGTAGTCCAATGACAATGCCTCCTCAAAGAACAGCTAACACCCTTCCTGGGAACATAACAGAATCTGCAGGCTGTATGAGAGATGGCTGACAATTCCAGAGCACAGTCCACAATGTGGACATATGAAAGTATGGACCATACTTCAGAGAACCGGCGGCCAATAGAACTCAGTCCTGAGAGGACTCGGGTGCCATGCCCACGGCTCTGTTATCGGTACCACTTTCCTTACCATGGGAAACTTCAGTGCTGCCGGCCCCATGTCCGCTCATTGACTTTCTTCCTTAACCCATCACATCAATGTATTACACAGACTGGATGAAGCAATGCACAAAGCAACAGGGAATGATATTAAAAGCTTGGGCATCCTCGGCTCCTGGTTAGCACCTTTGGCACCATTCTCACGCAGTGTTGGAAAACACACGGGGTCTTTTCTCTCCCGTTGGGTTTGATGTGGGTTGTTTCTGCGGCAAAGGGAATAGAAGCACATGGAAGTGGTGCTCTAGCTCACGTGTTGAGAGTAGTAGCCTTAAGCACAACAAGGCTCAGGGACAGTGCCCAGGGCCTGAGTTCAAGCCCCAGGAGCACCAAAAATTAAAAAGGAAGAGAATAGAAGAATGTAAGGGCCTGGGCCTGCTCACCTCCTGTACACTCTCACAACCAGAGATCTACCAACCAGTCTCCTGAACCCCAACTCTCCCAACATTCCTACTAACTCTGTCCCCAGAAGTTAGCATGTCTAATTAACTTTTTATTGATTATGGGATGAGGCAGGCAAAGTGCTGAAAATTTAACAAGTATTAGTCCATATAATTCTCCTAGGAGCCCAGCCAGAAAAACGTCATCATCATCACCATCACCATCATCACAATCATCATATATATGACAAAAGCAAGGTTGTCGAGAAGGTTATGTTCAAGGTTAGTAGTTGAGTAAATTTTCCTCTAATTTTTTGATGCTGTAGGTATCTCACTTTTTTTTAAAGAGGCATTTGGGATTGGCATAGGGTATCCAACTACCAAGAAAATCCAAAATAAATACCAAAAAGTCAGGGGAAGAACTGGTCAGCCAACCTGGAAATAAACAGAGTTCACGCTGCCTGCATATTGGGTTTCTCTGGCCCTGCAGGGTGGGACCAATGGGCATCTTGAGAGACTCACTACCAAGTACCAAGGCATCGCTTCACTAACAAAGAGGAGGACATGTTGAAAGAAGAAGGACTGACGTGGGTACCAAGAAGGCCCAGCACCTCCACAGTGTTATCAGCTGGGCCTCATGAGACTGGAGATCCGTTGAGGGGCTGGTGTGACACATTTCCCTGAGAATCACCAACCTCTGAGAACTCACCGGAGCTCTAGTGGGATGGACGGGTAGAAGACACTTCCTTGAAGTTTCACCCTGACCTGATTCATCAAAAGCTGTTTCTTATCTAGCTATGTGTCCTCTGCCTGCCGGCCATTTCTGTTCATTCTCTTTGCTCTCTGGGTATTTATTAAAAAGTGGTTTTCTGATGCTTCTTTATCATCTGTCATTCTTTCTGACTCTGAGAGCAAATGTAAAGCTAGGTTTAACATAAATTACCACCCATATAGGACATGGAGCCGAGCCCCCATGGCTCCTGCCTAACATCCCAGCTACTCAGGAGGCTGAGATCCAAGGATCATGATTGGAAGCCCACCTGAGCAGGAAAGTCTGTGAGACTCTGATCTCCAGTTAATCACATAAAAAGCTGGAAGTGGAACTGTAGAGTGCTAGCCTTGCACAAAAGAAACTCGGGACAGTCCCCAGGCCCTGAGTCCAAGCCCCAAAACTGGCAAAAAAAAAAAAAGTATATGTACATATATATAACACATATGTTTATGTTATATAATATAATATGTATTGTATATATATTATACATGTAATATGTCACACATTAATATTATTACACTATATATTACACATTTTTTAAAAAAACATGGGAAATCTGAAAGTCCCAAGGTCTAATTCACTAATGAAACCAACAAGAACAACAACATAATTTTGATCAGACTATTTTCCGTTCATTGAAGATACGATGTGAAGAGAAAATCCCTTCCAAGTACTTGTGTGCCCTCTCTCTCGCTCTCTCTCACACACACACACTCACACTCACACACACAAGTCAGAAGCCACTTGAAAGGTAACACTCAACCATTCATGCAACATTCACTGTTTCCACTTAAGTGGAGGGATCATTCAAGTTCTCTGTCCTCACGAAAGCCAGGGTCTCTTACTGTCTGAGCCGCATGATGATGTTCACCCAGCCATCCGTGCATTTTGGGGGGGTCATGCCATGTGGCTAAGATGTCCACATTAAGCCAGGGACTCCCGAGCATCTCAGCACAAGGCAGACCATTCTGGCTCAGACCCCAAGCCTTGCTTCCATTATAACTGCTTAGATTGCCGAGCCACCGTTCAACTTGTAATACTGGCGAAGGAGCCCACCACTTAAACCCAGAGCAAGCAGAAAAAAAGTCACTCTGGAACAAATGAGGGGAGAGGGGGAATCTCTCCTTAACAAATCACCTCAAGGACAGAGGTATCTCATTAAAACCGTTGACTTTGTTCCATTTTGTACCGTCTGGTTAAAGAGCAAAGGCTTCCATTTGATTTATTTGGCCTGGCGGGAAGGCGAGTAACTGTTCAAATCACTCTCCAGAAATGTGAGTCTCCCAAGATCAATCCATGTTTTTGTAAAGTCCCCCCGCACCCAATTCCATAAATTGTGGAATGCTATTAAAACGTGATCATGTGCATAATTAGTGCTGCTAGTGTTCTTATTAGAACCGAAATGGCTTTCCTCTCAAATCGTTACACTGCTTATTAAAATGATAAAGGCATTGTCTTAAAATAATACAACCAGCCATGTACAGAGCCAGAGACGTTCCTCACCCTCCCTCAGGGGTGTCATTGTCACCAGGCTCCGTGGAGCCCTGACATCACATGTGCACAAACCACACGTCCTCTCTCTCTTAAGTTCCAAACAGCCAAACCTGCTTCACAGGTCGCACTGCAGAGACGGCCAAAAGGCAATGTACGACTCTGTTGGGTTAGTCCACCACTACTTCTGGAACGTACACTTGCAGCGGGCTGAAGGAATCTTTCTATTTCCCACTTTCATTTCACAGGTAAGGGACTGAGACGCCCAAAGCAGTGAAGGGATTTGACTTGGGTAGTCAGTCCTGATCTCTGGGCTCCCCATGACGCTGTATCTATGAGCCTGCCAACATTCACTCATACCCAGCATATCATGGCCCTGTGAGAGACAGGGGAGAACACAGACCCCCAGGCTCCAGGCATGGCACAAAAGCTGGGCAGCTTGATTTCAACATGGCAGGGAAGTAGACAACTTGGCATTTCACCTACTCAGGCAAACGTGGAAGAAAGGATGCTAGTACTTTTTTTTGGGGGGGGGGGGGTCGGTTGTAGGGCTTGAACCCAGGGCCTGGGTGCTGTCCTTGAGCTTTTCATGCAAGGCTAGCTCTCTACCCCTTTACCCCATAGAACCACCTCCAGTTTTCCTGGTAGTTCGTTGGAGATTACAGTCTCGCAGACTTTCCTGCCCGGGGTTGGTTTCAAACTTGCGATCCTCAGATCTTAGCCTCCTGAGTAGCTCAGATTACAGGCATGAGCCACTAGGATGTTGGTCTTGCTATCTGCCTAGCACGGTGATGCATTTTGCTTCACTGGGTTACACACTCAGAGCCTGAGAAGCTGGCCTCAGACACAGGTGGCTCCAGTTGTGTTTTAGATCAGCCACAAATAGCCCTTGCTTTGCACGGGGCCGTGACCCTGACCCGCCACCATCATCGCTGGAATGAATGCCTCTGAGGCCGAGGGAAATATGTGACCGCCAGAGACCTTGCAAAATGGATCCAGACTCCAGGCGGGTGGCAGGAGAGGAAGGGCCTGACTCAGCCGCAGTCAGCTCGCTTGCCAAACCACCCCGGCACCTGGGCCAGGCTTCAAAACAATCCTGCATCCCAGTTCTTGTGAACCTTCGCCATAAGCTAAAAGCCATTTTCTTTCACTCCCTCTTCCCCTCTCCCTCCAGAAGACAGAGAAGGCTGTGGGCACAAGGCCTCTGGCCGAGGGGGCCACAAGACAGGTAGCCCAGCTTGTTCCCAGGCTATCTAAGGCAGGGCAGAGGAAGCACCAGGGTTACGACGAAGGTACACTGGCTGTGACGTCCAGCCGCCCGCATCCCACCTCAGCCCGAGCTCATGAACGTGGCTCGGCACCTCTGCCCACCTGCCCTACAAGGCTCAAATGACCTAGAAGAAGTTTCCTCATCAGTTTTAAAGCCCTGTATAAATGACAGGGGTCCAGGCACTCTAGGGTTTTGTTGTTGTTTTATTTTTTAGCAGGACTGGGATTTGAACTCTGGGTCTCTATGGCGTGATACCGCCTAGCCACACCTCTTGCCCCTTTTCGGCTGGTTTTCTCTAGAGTAGGATCCCGCTCGCTACCTCTGCGACAGTAGTTTCCGTAGGTGTAGATGGGTATGGGTTTGTTGAGTGACTCTTCTAATCACAGCACAAAGAACACAAAGCTCCGGGCTCCACTCCTGCCCCCGAGTCATCACAGCAAACCTCCCGCTTGGTTCTCTGGTGTTTAGTTGGGGGAGGGGCACGTCTCAAAAGCGGGGGGCACAGAGGGCGCCCTGGGTTCCGCAAGCGGCCTTATCCCACATTCCACCTAGTTGGGCTGCGTCCCAGAAAAGTGTGAGGGACTAACTGAACGAGAAAGTAGGCCACCGTCTCCATCATTCTTCATGGTTTGAGGCTCCCAATCCCCTCGGGGTCCATTCGCCTGGCCCGAACATTCATCTCCGCTGCCAGCAGACCGGCCACGAGGCTGAGCCTGGATTCTACAGAGAGGCGACGCGAGGGCCTCTGAGAACAGCAACGCCGAGCACATGACCAAGCGGTGCAGCAAGGACAACGTCTGCACCCCCGGCGACCTGCCCTCTCTCCAGGGCCCACACCTTCGGCAAGGGGCTGCTCACCAAGTAGGATTGAGAGTTCTCACCTACCCCCCCCCCCAGCCCGGTTCTTGTAGTTACCACAGACAGACAGCCACCGGGAAGCCTAACCGGAGCTACCACACCAAGCCCGTGGTTACGCTGTTGGTTTGGTTTGGTTTGGTTTTCAACAGAAAGCCAGGGAACTTGACACGTTACCTCTCTCCCGCCGCATCCGGGGGACGCGGGCAATTTCCATTAGGTGTTTTGAAATATTTAAAAGGCTCTCTAGTCGCTGTGATGCCCTTTATGAGACGCCTGGGTGTGGGAACTCCAGGGTGGAAATGAGTATAATGACTCATGGTGTTTTTCCTCTTTGGGGCACACTCCTCCTTTCCTTAAAACCCAGCTGTCCTTTTAAGACTGGAAGCAAGTAGGTACGGGGGGGGGGGGGCTGGGAAAGGCAGGGAGAGCCCCTCTCCTGGCCCTATCCACCTGAGCTCAGGAGCCACTCGCGGGAGGATGGACGCTTGGTCCACCTCGCGCCTCAGAGGCGGGAGAGAGGACGTAAACACGTGGAAATTACCGTCTCCATTTCTTCCCTTAAGTACTCACTATGCCCCAGGTACTGTGCCAAGCACCTAAACCATACATTGTACCTTCTGAAAACTCACAGGCAGGGCATGCCTCTCTGTACTCGAGAGGAAAACGGCCTCCGCCCTGCCACTCCAGGCAGAGGCACTGAGGCTGAGACTTTGTTCCCATCTGGGAGAGCCCCAGACACACCCAGGGAAGGGAGAGAGCTGAGCGCCTAACAGGGTACTGCTAGCTGCCTAAACTAGGGTCCCCCCAGGAGCCACGGGATAAAAAGAGACATGAAACAGAAATCATCTCCATGCGCACAACAGATGCTCCAAAAAGATGTGTGTGGGGAGAACGAGTGAATAGGACCTTTGCTTTAGAGGAAAGAATTCCAAAGGACAGAGCCAATTGTCAGCAGGATGCTATAATTTCCCAGTTTTTATTCTGATCTGTGAGAGGTACATGTAAACAGTCAAATAGTTCTCAAAGGCTCATTGCAAAAGAAAAAAAAAACAAAAACAAAGCCATTTTTTTAAGTCTACATTTATTCTTTACTTTCATTTCACTCTCCTTCCAAGCCTCTTGCTATTCCTTGACTGTTTCTTTTGGTGTTTAATTTTTTTTTAATTATAAGGAAGTGATATTTTTTCCTGTTACAGGAGAGCAAAAACAAAACATATCTACTCTACTAGGAATTGTATGAACTATTTATCTGCCTCTCTTCTGGGCTGGAGCCTCCATATCCCGAATTCCATGTTTCCTATGGTTTACCCTAGAAGAAGAATGCGGTGAAGAATTTCCTACAGGAGTTCCCATGGGAGCTAAGTCTGTTGCTTGTTAGTCTTACTTGTTTGTTTGTTTAGAAGTATAACAGTCTGAAATGCCTTTGTTCTATCAGTCCGATTAAGTGATAGCTTGGCTGGATATAAAATTACCACCTGGAAATCTTTCCTTTCAGAATTTTGAGGACCTTGGCCCTTTATCTTCTAATTTCCCCCCAAGCACCTGCTACATTAGGTTGGTCTCCTTCGAGATACCTTCTCCTTTCTTTCTAGAACATGGTAAGGCCATCTAGCGGTTCCCGCTTTTCGGAAATTTCACCACACTGCACCCTCCGTGAAAGCCTACTCCATTCCTTGTGTGGGTCTGTGATGGGCCCCTTCAATGCAGAAATGAATGTGCCCGGCTCCAGGAAATGTTCTAAAACTTTCTTATTAGTAATTTAAATATATATGTGTTATACATATACATATATATTACATATATACTTTTTTGCATTTCGCTCTTACTAAAAGTTGTGATAAGGTTGTCAAAAGTTTTTCTACTAATTTCCATCTGAATGTGTGTGTGTGTGTGTGTGTGTGTGTGTGTGTGTGTGTGTGTGTGTGTGTGTTTGGCCCTACTTTCCTAGAAATTTTTCCATTTTATTTCCCAACCATGCACAGCCCTCAGCCATCACATGTTAATTCCTAAGAGTTGCTTTTTAAAAAATGTTCCTTGTACCTAGCAGTCATCAATTTCTATTTTATCTTTATAAAGGCCAAAAAAAGTCCCTTTTCTTTGAGTTTTCTTCTTTTCTATTCTGTTTTAAATAGGCATCGTTCACTGTTTGCTTCTATTTTTATTTTAAAGGCCTTCTTCAGATAGTTGAGTATCTTGAAATGGTCTCACTTAAGAGCAAATCAGGGAGAGTTTTGTTTCATCTTTCCCCATTTGAATCCCCTTTGCATTGTCATCTTGCCTTATTGCTCTAGCTAGGAATTCTAACACTATATTGAAGAGGAGTAGAGAAAGCAAACATCCTTGTGTCGTTCCTGAATTTAGAAGAAATGGCTTTAGCTTTTCACCATTAAGTATAATGTTAGCTGTAATTTGTCACACACAGCCTTTATTATATTCAGGAATGTTCCCTGGATTCCCAATTTCTCCAAAGCTTTCATCATCAATGAGTGTTGGATCTTGTCAAATGCTTTTTGCATCTATGGAGATGATCGTGTGGTTCTTGCCCTTGCTCCTATCGATGTGGTGACTTACGTTAATTGACTTGTGTATTTTGAACCGCATTGCATCCCTGGAACAAATTCTGTTTGATCATAGTGTATAATTTTTTTGATGACTTGTGTTGAAGTCCATTGACCAGGATTTTGCAGAGAAGTTTTGCATGGATGTTCATCAATGAAATGAGTCCACAGTTCTCTTTCTTTGGTGAGCCCCTGTCTGGTTTTGGGATGAGGGTTATGCTGGCTTCACAGAATGGGTTTGGTAGTCAACTTTCACTTTCAATTTCATTGAAGAGTGTGAGGGGTGTTGGTGTCAGTTCTACTTTGAAGGCCTTATAGAATTCAGCTCTGAATCCATCTGGTCCTGGGCTTTTCTTGGAAGGGAGTTCTCTCGTTGCTGTTTTTCTATTTCATTACTTGATATGGGTCTGTTTTGTTGGTTGAAATCTTCTTGGCAAAAAAAGATTTTAAAAAATTTTTTTAAAAAAGCAAAATACTGAAGGATGGAGAGGACCCTGGACAGATGAAGGGACTTGTCACCCCACACGCCCTGCCGCAGTGTTCCCTGACCTGCTCTGCTAGGCGGAAGTAGTGTGTCTCCTTCAACAAAGTCTAGCCCTTTGCCTCTGCCAGGGAAGGGGTTGGAATCTCCTCCCGGAGTGTACAGGTGGAAAGGGCTGGGCTGGCACCCAGAGCCAAGCCAGGAGGCAGCTCCAAAAACTCAGCACCGCCTGTACCCCAGTACCCTGCCCTCCGCCACCCACTCATGGCCATTGGAGAATAACCCTCCAGTCCCTCGACTGAAGAGAGAAACAGTGCTGGCTTCAAAGAATCAGAGTAGGAACCTGGGGGTCTGATGAATTCTTAAACCAATTCCCCACTTCACCGTCACCATCATCCAAAACACACCCAACGCCCCCAAAACACTTAACTCCCAAACCTTTGGGGGGCATGAGCTGCACGTGTAACTGCGTCCCCATTTGTAGTTTAGGGTTCAGTTCCCTTACCAGGGCAAAGTCGGTTCTTAGCCAGTCATCTACACTCCAGTTTTTAAGATCCTGACGCCATCCTCCCCAGCTGCAGCTGCTGAAGCTCTCTGGTGAGTTCAAGACCCAGCGCTGCAAACCCAACCTGCCCCCTGGCCAGGGACATCAGTGCCACAGGGAGATGAAACCAGCAGCCATGCTGCCTTGACTGGGATGCGCGATGCGCGAGCCCAGCCATCTCCACGCGGTTACGGAGCTCCTTCATATTTACACCCCACTGTCCCGAGGCCGGTCGTCAAGGAAACCCGCGGGACGGTAGGAGGCCTGCAAAACCAGCAGGAACATGGATCTCAGCAAAGCAACTGCTTGTAGCTGTGTGGCCAAGGTCAGGCCAAACGTGTCATCAAAGACGATTTCAGATACAAAAAGAAACCGATAAAAACCAAATGACAAGTGTGTGCATGTGTACAAACATGCTCGTGCTGTGTATAGGCTGTGCCTGTGTGTGCGTGTATGTGAACATACCGTGCATATATGCAAATGTGCTGCGCCCATGTATAAACATGCGGTGCCTTGTGTGCATGTGCATGCACGTTTGTAACCACGCCTGTGTCCGTGACACATCCCTTCCACTCGCTGTGTCTTATGCTTTATACATTTTTTAAGAGATTCCTGCATCATTATCTTTGTGTGGTTTTGGAAGAGTGCTTTCAATCTGCCACAGTTATCTGCAATTCTTAAGCAACTGGGTTTTTTTTTAATTTTTCATATCACTTTATTTCTGTAAAATATAGTAGACTTTCGGGAAAGCACATAAAACACATATTTTTTACGATTTACTGAATAATGTCAGAGTACACCCTCCAGTAACCACCACAACAAATCCAAAATGCAAACACATCACCCGCCCCCCAGAGCCCATTCCCGCCAGTCCTTCCCTCCCCGCCCCATCCCTCCACCCGGCCAGTGCTCTGCCCTTCGGGCGGCCCATTTCCTGACTCCGTAGTTTCACCACTTAATATCTGCCCCTGCAAAACGACATCCTCCTGCCTGTTTCTGAGCTCTATCTGAACGGAATCCTATTGAGTGTATTCTCTTGTCTTGTTTCCTTTCACCTGATGGTAGGTTTGTCAGATATATTCTTGTATCTAAGCGATGGATGGTTTTTCATCTTTATCATTAAGAAAAAAACATTTTAACAAAAATGAGAGGCTTTGGGGAGCCATTCAGTAGTAGCATGCGAGGGGGGGGGGATGAGATGAGTTGAGGGAATAAAGAAGAGAAAGAAGATGGAAGGGAGGAGGAGGAGGAGGAGGAGGAGGAGGAGGAGGAGGAGGAGGAGGAGGAGGAGGAGGAGGAGGAAGAGAACAAACTACTTGATCCACTGAACCTTAAATCATCATCAGCATCTAGATATTTTTTTCATAGTTTCTTTTTTCTTTTCTTTTTTGCCAGTCCTGGGGCTTGAACTCAGGGCTTGGCCTCTGTCCCCAAGCCTCTCTGTGCTCAAGGCTAGCACCATACCACTTGAGCCACAGCGCTACTTCCCTTTTCTTTTTCTTTTTGGCAATGCTTGGAGTGGAACCCAGGGCCTGTACGTGCTAGGCAAACACTTCACCACTGAGCTACTTCCTCAGACCAGCATTTAACATTTTACCAAGTACACCTCCAACTCTCTTATCCATGGTCTACATCTCTATGCCCTCCAATGGGAAAGCCTGGACACACCTTCCCCACCCCCAGTAAGGCCAGAGCAAAGGCGGAATGGGGGAGGATGGTTCCACTCCGGGCTTCACAGTTTAAAGGAAAAACTAGAACTGTGAATTGCAGATTAGGTTCTTCACATTTCATCAACCTAGACCCTGGCTCCTTCCTACTGCCAAAAAAAAAAAAAAGCCCACCTCCTCCCCTACCAGAGTCAGAGTAGCCTCACAAATGCAACATGACACAGAAAAACACAAAAGGACATGGCCAGAGGACAGCTTTGGCTGTGCTAGAGGAGAGGAATTTCTGGCTGGTGTGGGGCCATTGATATGAGACCCACAATACCCAAATTCATTGAGGGAGGGAGGGAGGGAGGGAGGGAGGGAGGGAGGGAGGGAGGGAGGGAGGGGTGCGTTCAGTGGGATCACAGTTTCGTTTCATAAGATGAGAAGCAATTCTGGAGGGGACCTCGGTGAAGTTGCACAACACTGTGGATGGACTGAATAGCATGAAGTCCATACTTCAAGCTGTTAAATCGTATAGAATGTATAGTTTACCCTGTTTTTAAAGTAAGGAAGTGGCCACCATAGTGAAATGGAGAAGGACTTGCGTGCGTCTGACGCCTCTCTGTCATCCTAATGACATGGGCCAGGAGCAGCACTGGTTCCAGTTGTCGGGCAGCTAATGGGCTATGGAGACAGACCCTGCGCACAGGAGCTCCAGCTCAGCCCCTCCCTGAAGCAGGACAGATTCTGGAAGGTTCACTGGCCTCTGGATTGGGGATGGAAGCAGACGGGCTTAATGGGTCTCTCAGAAGGCTCGTGTCATCTCCACTTTTCCCTCACTGTCCTATCACGAGGGAGGTTGTGACGAGGTATAAATCTCCCTCCTCCATCAGCGCGGGGCCAGCCCCACGACTCGTGCTCTGACAAGCGCCGGATCGGGCTGGGATGGACCAGCCTTCCGGCCAGATCCCCCAACCTGGCTACTGAGATGGCTGCACAGTCCAGATCTCCTGAAAAGGGAAAGACTATTTTCAGTTCTGCTACTCCAAACCGATGCGGATGCTTTAGGAATGACTAATGAGGCTTGACGCCTATAGGACGGTCCTCAGCCAGGCGTCTGCCCGTGCCAGCCCAAACGCCGCATTCGAGCCACCACTGGCCAGCCAGCGGTGCCCACGAAGAAGAGTGACCTCGGGAAAGGTGGCTTGAATCGTATCTAGATGTGAGCCTCAGTTTCCTCATACCGGGAAGTCAAAAAATAAGTTTCTGCAAAAACTGCTTGTCAAATGGTATTTCCCACAGGATTGGGGCCGCGACCCAACATTATGTAACTAAAACCAAACAACTACTCAACATATAAAGGTCAAAAATTGACCTCTCAGGGGAATACAATAGCTCAAAAGCTAGGTATGTACGTTCATATAAGACCACTGTCGACATATGGTCTAATATCGACATTACATTTAAAGCCCAAGGCGAATTTTCTTGGGCGTAGGACACATGGCTAATGTATATGTTCTTGATACATGGTGTATTGTATATATGTCTACCTGACCTAGGGAAGGGAAAGAAAAACAGGGTGTAAGATATCACAAGAAATGTACACACTGCCCTACTATGTAACTGTACCCTTTTTGCACAACACCTTGTCAAAAAATTTGTGTTCAATTAATAAATAAATTTTAAAAATTAGTTTCTGTCATCTTTTAAGTTTTCCTTTAGCTCCAACCAACCACACGCCTTGGTTTCTATCCCCGTTGGGTTTGTGATGAGTTTGTAAAGACTGGACGGAGTGACAGAGGGAATGAAACTAGACTTCCCCAAGCCTTCCTTTTTTGCTCGTTTATGGTTACGTGGGTTTGAACTCGGGGCCTGCTCCTTGCCAGGCAGGCGATCTAGCACCCAAGCTACTCCACCAAGCCCTTTATCTGTTGTTACTTCTGAAGTCAGTTCTTGCTTTATGCCCAGACTGGCGTGAACAGCAGATATTGAGAGCTTCCTGTTTGTGTTTCCATCCGCTCCAGTAGCTGGGATTCCAGATGTGCGCCTTTGTGCCTCGCCACCGGTTGAAATGGAATCTCTGGAACATGTTTTGTCAACCCCTGCCTTCCAAGTAGTCCAGATTGCAGGGTTGGGCCGCCATGTCCAGCGAGTCTTCCCTCGCTTACCACTCAGTGGAAATGAGTCCTGCAGTTAAGAGTCTTGAGTGGGTGCTGGGCTTTCTAAAAGTGAGTCCAGGGAAAGGGGACCGTGACATTTCCCATGATATTTTTCAGGGCCTCTCTCTTTCTTTTGGCTTCAGGCCTAGAACAGATGCACGCTCCGCCTAATTCTTCTCACTCCTGACTGGAGTCTGGGCGTGTGTGCCCACCTGAGGGTGTCAGGAGGGTCAAAAGAACTAAGCCCAGAATCTCAGGATGGGTCAGACCTGGCCTCTCTTCCTCCACTGCAGACATCCCATCACCCTCTGAATCCTCAGACCAGACACACTCATCAGGTTCCTAGTTAATGCCACACCGGCCCAAATGCCAGCTGGCAGGACTTCCACGGCTGCTCAGGTAGGCATTACTTCCCAACGCTGTGCCGATGAGCCCAGGAGAAATCAAATGCGATTCAAAAATCCCCACCTGGGGCTAGGGATATAGCCTAGTGGCAAGAGTGCCTGCCTCGGATACACGAGGCCCTAGGTTCGATTCCCCAGCACCACATATACAGAAAAACGGCCATAAGCGGCGCTGTGGCTCAAGTGGCAGAGTGCTAGCCTTGAGCGGGAAGAAGCCAGGGACAGTGCTCAGGCCCTGAGTCCAAGACCCAGGACTGGCCAAAAAAAAAAAAAAAATCCCCACCTGAAGCTTTGGGGGCTTGTCCAGATAACAAAGCAAACATGCCTGGGAGACACACACACACACACACACACACACACACACACACACACAGACACCCACCCCCCCACACACACACCACACCTGCTCACAGTAAGGCCCTCTGTGGTGCCCAAGGCCAAAGAAGTGTAAGGACTTGGCCACACCCCTGCAACATCCACGAAAGGAAAGCTTTGCTTGGGCAATGCTGGGGTCTCAGACCCCGGAACGACTGTCCATCTTTCACGGATGGCAGAAATGGATACGAAACACTCTGCACACCTGAGAGAACAAGGGCGATTTGAATCACACAGAGCTTAGCTCGAATCCTGGCTCCTCGGATTCCTGGCTGTGTGATCCTAGCTGGGCTACCCTGCCTCTGAATGCACTTCTCTACGGGCAAACTGGAGCTGAAAATTCTTCACCTGCGGTCTCGTTACGAGGACCGAGGATGATCATCGCAGTTTCCTGTCACAAGACACACAGGCTAGAATTACGGCAGTCTGAAGGTGACTTCCAGCCTCTGCTCCAACCATCAGTGCAGGATTAAAGGTAACCAGGAGCTCCAGAGGAGATGTGTCCTCCCCTCTCCTGCCTTTCCCAAAATGGGGGCCTGGGAGGGCTGTGGTCAGGGCTCAGTTAAACACGTACACTACTGATGGGTTCCATGTCGTCTTCTAGGAGTAGCTAGAAATAAACTCCAGACACCCCCTTGGCTGGTACGTGGGATCGATATCTCCGTGGCAGGTCTCTGCGATGCGATCTTTTAATATAAGAGGCAGAGACAATGCCTCCCAGAAGAACTGCCGGGCAGGAGGGAGTTCAGATGTCTAGAGACGGATGGGCAATCTCTGCGGTTGTACGGATGATCAAACTCTGGGCTTGTGATGTATTTAGACTTTCCCCACATCCGCATCTAACTTCTCTTGAGACTTCCTTATGACTTTCTTCATTCGTTCACTCATTTTTCTTTGGTTTTCTTGAGGTTTTTTTGTTGTTGTTTTTTTAAAAAAAAAAACTGTTATTATCAAGGTGAGGTGTGGAGAGGTTACCGTTACCTAAGTCAGATAAAGAGTACACTTCTTTGTGGACAATGTCTCCTCTCCCCTCGCTCTTTGTTTGTTTGTTTGTTTGTTTTGGCTAGTCGTGGGGCTTAAACTCTGGGCCTGGGCACTATCTCTGGGCTTCTTGTGCTCAAGGTGCGCCACTCTACCACTTGAGCCACAGCACCACTTCTGGCTTTTTAAAGTAGTTTATTGGAGATCAGAGTCTCATGGACTTTTCTTGCCAGAGCTGGCTTTGAATTGCGATCCTTAGATGTCAGCCTCCTGAGTAGGTGAGATGACAGGCGGGAGCCACCAGTATCCAGCTTCCTTATGACCTTAAAATAACTCTTTCCAAGATATCTGCAGGACTTGAGCACTTTCTATAGGTCAGGAACTATGCTAAGCAGGTGGTGAGTTAAGTGTCTCTGGACCTGATTAGGAACTGCTGTCTGGCCTTTCACTGCAAGGCCCCATTCCCAGAAACAGCCCAGTTCCTAGCCTGACAGCACCTAACCTAACAGTACCTAGGCCAATAGTACCTGACAGTACCTAGTCTGACAGCACTTAGACTGACAGTATGGAATAGCACCTAGCCGGATAATATCTCGTCTGACTGTACCTAGCCTGTCAGTACTTGATAGCACCTAGCCTGAAGCACCTAACCTGAAGTACCTAGCCTTGATAGCACCTAATCTAATAGACCTTGACAGCACCCTAGCCTCGATAGCACCTAGCCTGACAGTACCTGACAGCACCTATGCTGAAGTACCTAGCCCAGTCATGACAGAGCAAGTGGTGGGGGCAGGCCTCTTCTTTTGAACACCGCCCCTGGTGTTCAATCAGTAGGCACTCAATAATAAAAAATAACAATACTTGCGATTTGAATAATGCTACACATTTTTCAAAGAGCTTTTTACCACCATCTCTAATGAGATAATGTTTCTCACAAAAAGCCTGCAGTTAAGTAGGTCTAATTAGCTCTAAGTGACAGATGGAAACTGAGGCTCTGGGAGGTTAAGTGACCTACCCGAGATCAGAGAGGCAGGTCAGCATTTCTGGTCCCAGCTCAGCACTTTCCCCTGCATTAGGGGGCAGGAGGGAGGGGGGCTCTTCAGACCCATTGACGCACTGTTAGCATGAGCAGACTATTAGTATGAGCTGACAAACTGAAGCAAGAAACACCAGGAAAATCCACACTTAGCAATCCATCATATGTGTGGTGGTACTTGACACTGACAGAGGTTGATATTCATCTCCAGTTACCTGTAAGAGCCTGTAAGCCACAATACTAGAAGGTGTAATGTGCTTTTTAAAATCCAGAATGCTTTTGCCTAGGGCCTGGAACATAATAGGCACTCGGTAAATGGTAGCTGAATGTGCAAATGATGGGGAAAAAAATAATTGAACAAGCGGACAAATGTAAAGAATGACGGCGAACTATAAGCTTACATTTAGATCTTGAATCTAAAGCAATCTACTACTTGCAAGAAAAACTTGTTTTGATTTATACTGTTACAAATGTTTGAAACTGTTCGACAGAACAAACAAACACTTTATGATGTTAGCTCCAAAAGGCCCAAATGAGAGACCTCCATTATTCAAGGAGAAAATTCTCCTGATCCTAAAAGGATACAATGACGATAACAAAGAGACAATTTGTTAAAGCTGGGCAAGGTAGTACACACCCAGGATCCCAGCACTCAGAGGCTGAAACAGGAGGATCACACGGCCCAGGCCGACCCAGGCTACATGATGGCTATGATGAATCCGCACCACTACCACATGTCAGTAAGAACGTAAATAAGCAAGTCCTGGGATGATTCTAATTACCACCCAGGCCTCCCCGCCCCACATTGTGGAAAAGCCCAAGTGAGCTGACACAAGGCTTGCCATCACCCCACTACCAGCCGGGCTCCTGCTGACGCCACTACGGCTATGACTTCCTACTCGGAAGGCAACCAGGGTCCTACAGAAAGCCGGTGTGCACGCAAGGAGCCCAAACCAAGGCTCTGAAACCCATGGATTAGAGCTGATGAGCCTTCTTCACAGGTATGCGCCCCTTGACCAAAACCCTTCAAAAACCTTCCCTGGCACCAAACTAGAGTGAACCACAGGAGAGAGAACCAGCCAGTCAAAAGATGGGCTTTGAAGAAGGCAGACACCCCAGCAGGGAGATGCCCTAAGCTTTTCTCAGATCAGAACATTCTGGAACCTTGTGGAGGTTCCTCCGTGTCCCAATTGTGCACCCCATAACTGAATTTCCTAATGCTTGTGCAGGACCCCCTCTCTTCCCCCCACCCCACCCCAAAAGGATGAAATGAGTTTTGTGTATGTCTTTTAAGGCTCCAGAGATTCCTATTTTTCGGATTCCAGAAACACACCCTTTGATAACCCTTAAATGCTCACGAGCCAGTACCCGAAAGGAGCTCTCCTGGGTAAGACATGAACTGACATGGCGCACACTCTTCCCCCCAGAATGAACAAGGATGGGTGGAGATGGAGCAGGAGGTGTCACCATATTTAGACCTCCCCTCCTCCCTGTCCATCAGAGAGGGCACAGGGGGCCGGCCAGGCCTCTGACTGCTCTGAAATACTTAGTGTGTAAACCCAGAGTCAAATGGTTGCCCCGGGAGCCCCAAGGGTTTATGACCATTATGTTAAGTGCAGATCTACTCAGGAGCTTGGAGACTGCCAGGAGTAGGAGTCAGCCTGGCCCTGGCATCCCACACCCCTGTCATCCCAGCACAAACAGGAAGACTGCAGTCCACGATAGTCAAGGCATAAAGCAAGACTCTGCCTCAAAAATAACTAATACAAAAAGAGTCCAGGCGGAGCGGCTCAAGTGGTAAAGCTCCTACCTCACAAGTACAAGGCCCGGAGTTCAAACCCCAGTACCTCTATCAACAGCAACCCACATCTACCATCCTCTCTGTGCCTCCCTCATAGGCAATAATTACATCGTCTGAGGCTCAGACAACGGGATGACACCTCTGTCCAAATCAGCACCACTGTGATATAGAAAGCTCTTACGTCCACAGTTAGTATGGGAGCAACTATGCCTGCTCCAAGCTGTGTTCAAAGCTTGGCCAGGCTGTGACCAGGAAAAAGCTTCTGCTTAGCATGCTCAAAGCCCTAAGTTCTGTTCTCCACACTACAAAAAATAATTTTTTTTTAAAAAAAAAAGGAGGCTTGGAGACATCTTACAATGATTTGTTTAACTTTTAGTTAAGTCAGAATTACTGAATTTGTTTTCCAACAGAAACCAGTTTGTTTACATCTAGTTGGGTTTGGTTAGGGTTGGATTGTTTATTTTTTCTCTCTCCAAATACCTGTTAATACTGCTACAGAGTGTTTCATCTTTGAAACATTTTCATATCAGCCTCTTCTGCTTGGAGCAAAGACCACCCCCAGTTGTGGTTTCATTCAGGCTTGAGTTCAAATCCCACTTCTGCTACTTGCTCACCAAGTCACTTGACTTCCCCAAGATATTATTTCCTTATTGGAAATGAAAAGACAATGCCATTCACCTAGCTACTCCACTCAACGAATATTTATGAAGGGACAGAGAGGTTTCTGTCAGGGGTCAGAACTGTCGGGTTACAGCCATGCACAAAACAAACAACCTCCACCCTCAAGGAGAGGAGGAAATTGCCAGTACAGCATTGTTGGGGGAATTGGCGGTACTATATACAAAGCACC
The DNA here is from genome assembly GCF_023159225.1 of Perognathus longimembris pacificus. Classification (NCBI taxonomy): domain Eukaryota; kingdom Metazoa; phylum Chordata; class Mammalia; order Rodentia; family Heteromyidae; genus Perognathus; species Perognathus longimembris. Next base: position 8,093,616 of record NC_063187.1, read on the forward strand.
CAGTCACTGATGGAGCCTAATAAAGGTAATTATAATGGTCAAGCAGGTATTTTCCTCCCCGTGCCAGAAGAGACACGGTTGGAGGGGAGTGTGTGAGCTCACGTCTCTCTTCTAGGTCAGGACTGTGGATTGGAACCTTCCAATTCACCTGGGAAGGTGCGGTGGTTCAAGTGCAGTATTCCACAGCGGGTATTTTCAACACAGAGAGCCCAGGAGTGGGAGAACCTGGGCCTACAGTGCTTCAAACACACCTTGGGCCCGTGGGCTGATTGGCTACAGACATAGAAATCCTGGGGAGAAGGGGAGATGGGGCCCACACAGGCCACCCCAGGCACCTCTCAGGGGCTTCCTTCCCTGTCCGAAAGCAAAGGTGAGACCCACAGCACACACATTCGAGCTGATGCTGGGGCTTGAACTCAGGGCCTGAACGCTGTCCCTTAGCTTTTTCACTCAAGGCTGGTGCTCCACCACTTAAGCCATACTTTCACTTCTGGCTTTGTGGTGGTTAACTAGAGACGAGAGTCTCACAGACTTTCCTGCCTGGGTCACCTTTGCACCGATTCTCCAGTCTCATCCTCCTGAGCAGCTAGAACTACAGGCCTGAGCCACCGGTGCCCAGCCATCCCAGGCTTCTGGTTCGTCTCAAGCTCCTCAGCCCACCCTCTCTGAAGAAGAAAAGCCCAGCTCCAAATCAGTCCTCCCCTGCTCTCTCCCACTCTCCTCCACTCAAAGCCTGGAAATCGCCTCATCAAGGACAAAGCACTGCTCTTTGCATGAGGACCAACATCCAATATACTCTTAAGCATTCCAACTCACATCCAGTCTGTGTGGACAATCGGGGGGTGGAGTAGGGGGTATGTCCGACTTTTTTGGAAATGCCTGTGATTGTGAGACCTCTGCCTTGTGTTCAGGAGGAAGGGCGGATCAGCCAGCCACCGAGACGGGAGAACCCCACTACCATCCTGCAGCTCCTCACATCAGACCTTGCGAATCAGAGGGCCGGGCTGGAGGCAGGAGCAAGATGGTGGCCTTGGGGACCAAGTGCGCGCGGTGGAAGCCACGTGAGCAGTCACGGGTCTTCACGGGGGAGGGGGGAGCGGCGTCCTGCACTGCCCCAACGTTGCCAACTGCATTCCAAAGCTCTTTTTCTGACATGCCCAGACACAGAGAAAGCCTCCATGCTCGCCGCAACTTCACACTCAGCCAAGAGTAAACAACGCCATCCGCTTTTTCCACGGACAAATCCGAGCCCTCCGTTGCCAGCGCTGGCCCACTCCACAAGGGGAGAGCCGCCTTTCCCAAGAAAACAAAGCCCTTTCAACTCGAGAATACATCTTGGCTGCAAAAGGAAACTCTCCTAAACGCTTCCTAGAAAATCATTCATCAACCCTCACAGACCCGAACCAGCCAACGGAACACGGAGACCCAAATTACACTCAGGACCACAGATAAACACTGGCCAGCAAACACCTGCACTTGCCGCCCGCCCCCCTACCCCCCAACTACAAGATCCCTTCTGACAACAGGCTGAGCCAAGGCAGTGCTGATCTCAACAACAGCCCTGAAGGTACCAGTTCTACCGCACACAGGCGCCAGTCCACCATCTCTCTCCTTGCACACATGCCAACACGACTCCCTGTGACCCAAACTCAGTCGCACCAACTCAAGTAGTAGAAAACACAGAGCCTTGGCGACTTACCAGGTTGGAGTTGGTGGCATTGGAGTCGTCCTCTGGGAAAGGAATGTAGATGGCTAAGGCCACACAGTTGGCAAAAATAGTCAGTAAAATAATGATTTCAAAGGGTCTGAGGAAGGGAGTTAAGGAAGTGAACGCTGAGCCATATGTGTGTGTATATACCTATATATGAATAAAGGGTTCATATATATATATATATTTAAAATGAATCAAAGATTCGTAAGGATTTTGTTTAAACAATGCATTCCAAGCCCCTTGTGTTCTGAGAAGAAACACATGCCTGCATGAAGAACTTCTCCCAGGGCTCAGCCAAAATTTTCCCTAATATGTCAAGGGCAGTGCAAGGCCAGTCGCGTGCCAGAATAAACACAGATTTCTCAAAACCTTGTCCCTTCTTGTAGTTATTGAGATTGCAGTAGACTTCATTTTTCCCTCAGATGTGTGGGGTGGTGGCTTTGGCAGAGCGGCGCCTGCCCCGGGGCAGGGTTCTCAGCACCCCGTCTGGAGGAGCCAGGGCTCTGCAAGTGAGGCAGGATGTGTTCTGCGTTCTGTGGGTGCAGAGAGAAGTAGCCATTACCCCCTTAAGGGCTGAGCTCTATGCCTAGGAAAAGATCTGCCCTCTAGAGAACAGGGTCCTGGGACACTGTCCCTTCCAGTAAGATCTACCCAACCCCTAACCCAGTGACTTGCTTTTTGATGGCAACTTGTCACATGAGGTCCGGTGTAAGAATTTTTTTTTCCACCTGGAAAATGGTATTGTGGTATTATGTGAGCACTCAAGAAGTGGTAGATTTTAAACCAGACTCCAGTGGCTCACTCCTGTGATCCTAGCTACTCAGGAGGCTGAGATCTGAGGATCACGGTTCAGAGCCAACGCAGGGCAGGAAAGTCCCTGAGACTCTTATCTCCAGTGAACCACCTAAAAATCAAAAGTGGAGCTGTGGGTCCAAGTAGTACAGGGACAGCCTTGAGCAAAAGCACTCAGGGACAGCATCCAGGCCCTGCGTTCAAGCCCCGCAACTGGCAAAAAAAAAAAAAAAAAAGTGGTAGATTTCAGAACAATTCAGAGTTGGGGATTGGAGCTGCAGGAGACAGGGCACCCGGGCAGCCTTGTTATGCTTGCAGATTCCTGGGCCCTGTCTGCAGGAATTAGAATGCTTCGAGTCAAGCCGGGGGCAGGGCCTAGAACTCTGCTGTTTCACAGGGCCCCAGTACGGTTCAGGATGAGACCAACATAGCTCACAGAAGGGGGAGGGGGGGACGGAGCGGAGGGGCAACCAGCCAGTCAAGCCCAGTCCCAGAGCACAAAGGATATTTCCATTCCACGATGCTGATGCATGCCCTGCGGATGGGGTTCTTCAGGGTCAGGCAGAGCAGGGCCCGGGGTGGCCGCGTGGCGGTCGTGCCACCTTGCTTCTTGGGTTTCCCGTACTGCTGCCGCTTGCGCTGGGTGGAGCTGACCGTGGAGATGGTGGCGTTGCCGGCGCTGCCCATCAGCTTGGCCTGCCGGGCTGCATCGATGGCCGCCTGCCAGGACAGGGCTGCCCCCGGGGTGGGGATGTGCTCGGGGGCCAGTCCTGCCGCTGCGTTGGCATTCATGTTGGCATGAGCTGGGCGTGGGCTCCCATAGTTGGAACCTGAGCAAAGAAGGAAAGGGGACAATTACTGGGGGGGAAAGAGGAGCACCTGGATGCAACTTTTTAAAATCACAGTTCAAGCTTTCGCAGGAAGTTGGGAGCTGACGCACAGAACACCAGCATGGGATGTTGAGAAACAGATCTGGGAGACATGTTCTAGGCCCAGCCCGGCGACTGTGGTGACCCAGGACATGCCACTTGCCCATCTAGTCTCACTGCCTTGTCTCACTGCAGACAAAGTAGGATGTATTTGCATTACGGGTTGCAAGGGCCTCTGTGGCACACAGCTAGTCAGAACAGAAGGCTGCAGAAATGATGAAAGGCGATGCAATATCCATGCATGAAATACACATTTATTGATGGGCACCAGTGCCTCACATCTGTAACTCTGGCTACTGAGAGGACAGTAGGATCACAGTCCCAGGTCAGTCTGGACAGAAAGGTTTGCAAGACCCCCTTCTCCACGCATAGCTGGGCACCACGGCGCTGCACACCTATCATCCTAACTACATGAGAGGTTGCAAGGGGAAGCATTCCAGGTCAGACTGGGCAGAAGAGTCCACAAATTCCATCTCCACCAAAGAACCTGGAAATGGTGGCACATTCCTCTGGTCCCAGCTGTGACAAGAAGCTCAGCAAAGGCAGACTGAAGTCCAAGTGTAGGAAGCCCAAGAAGGGAGAGAGAGACCCTATCTCAGGAAGAAGCACTGCCACAAAGAGCTGGAGGCATGGCTCAGTGGTAGAGCATCTGCCTAGCAAGTACGGGACCCTGCGTCCAAACCCAGGATCGCCGAAATAAAGCATCCCACAAATAAAAGGATAAACGTTGAAGGGAATAAAATGGGGGTGTTAAAGGAGAGTGAGGCAGAAAGTAAGAATGAGATGTGTGTTAAAGGGAAATTAAAAATTTGAATGAAGGAAGGAGAGAGGGAATAGGAGGGGTTAAGGTGTTACAGATACATCATGAAATGAGTATAATTCATTCTGCTTGACATCTGTGTTCTACAAATGCATGCATTTAATAAAATGAAGGGATGGACAAAGGCGATCCACATCAACAGTGCTATAGCTTAGATCTTCTTCCCCACCTCCCCCCAAAGACTCCACCTCCATGGAGATGCTACCTTTGGGAGATGACAGAATTTTTGGGGTGGGAGCCTAAGGACAGGTTGTAAGCTCTCAGGGTGTGACCCTGAGCGGGGCTGTGGCCTCAGTTTGTTACTCTACATTGAGTACTTCTTGGCCCAGAAGAGGTGGATTTTTCTCTACCAGGCACACCTGCCAGATGTGCTGCATTGCCTTGGGTCCAATCAATCACAACCTGACACCTCACTCCACCCCACCCCCCCAAAGACAACTGCAAGTACAAATAAATCTCTTTCTGTTTATACTCTGATTATCTCAGTCCTATCTGTTTTGAGTGAGGGAATGCTGACAGATACACGCGGGAAGCTCTGGTGACTTAAACTCATGTAGGCAAGTCGTCCACCATCTGACATCCGTCTCATCTGTCTCATCTGTCTGGTCCCCTTTGTCCCCAAAAAGGAACTAGCCTCTGGCGTCTGCTTTGACTAACAAAATGCAGCCCCAGTTGACAGCACGTGACTTCCAGGTGGAGGTGGAAAAGGCCAGTGGTATCTCCCCAACCCTCCAGGTGGCCATCCCAATGTCAAGAAGCCACCCTAACATGTGGAAGGACAATGCTCCTGGAAGGCCCAGACATCATCTGAGAGACTCCAGGACACAACCATGCCAGTAGGGGCTTCCTGAATTCCTGAGATGGGCAGGGTGCTTGGTGGTGGGTCACTAAATGTGGGCAACTCATTCTATGGCACTGGACCCAGATGCTTGGCAGAGCTGAAGGCAGGGCTGAAGGGCACTAATCAGAGGAAATCTGGGCAGGACCAGAGAAAGGGAGCCCCAGGCACATACAGACCAGGTATCTGTGAACCTCCTTTGATATGCAGGCAGTGCAATTCACCTAAGCCCAGCTGAAAACAATCCATTGTGGGCCCCAGGAAAAGTCACTAACTTCCTAGACCTACTGGTACTTTCAATAACCTCTGCCTCCTTGCTCAGACCCCTTATAAGCCTGGTTCCAAACTCACCACACACACACACACACACACACACACACACACACACACACACACACGTGTACAACCTCCAAATCCAAGGGCCCCTCGCTGTTCCTCAATAAACAGTTCACGCCTGTTGAGGATCTAGTCCGGCCTATTCCTTTTCCGTTCTCCTCCATTTTCCTAACAGAGATAGGCTGCCCCACTGGTTAAAGGCGCAGGAAGACAGCCCTAAAGATACCCAGTGCAGGGAGCCAGCAACACTGAGGAGCTTAGTGACTCTCATGCCACTCCCACCTCCTATAAATTTATTGTTGTTTGGCAGGGGAAAAAGAGCCCAACTCTTATCTGGAGCTGATCCTTCTTTGTCTTAGCTCCAAGACAACTCAGATAACTTTCCTCCCAGTTGGACCAACTGTGCGAGTGTGTGTGTGTGCCCCCATACTAGAGTTTGAACTTACAGCCTTTCACTCTTGGTTGTTTTTTTTGTTTTTAATTCAGGGCTGACACCATACCACTGGAATCACGCTTCTACTTCCAGCTCTTTGCTGATTAGAGATATGAGTCTCTGGGGTTTGTCTACTCCGGTTGGCTGAGAACCCTGATCCTCAGATCTCAGCCTCCAGAGTAGTTAAGGTTACAGGTGTGATCTACTGGCACCTCATCTAACCAACCTGCTTCTTAGGATGAGTTGTCCCTGCCCATACCACTCCTGACAAGAGCCTCTTAAGGACACATGGCCTGGCTGAACCCATCAGAATATGCTCCAAGAGAGTCTGCCCCCACAGAAGGAACTCCTACATCTACGCATGCCTGATGCCACAAGCCCGTGGAACAGGTGTGATGGCCACAAGCACTGACCCCCAAGGTCCGGTGGGCCTTTCTCTTCTCCACTCACTGTGATGATCACCGGGGTACCTCAGCTTGTGCTTACTGACATCTGACCTGTGTCCCGTGCCACCAAGCCTGGCCGGGCTGTCCTGCCTGCCAACCTAGGTCATCTCCGTGACCGTGACGGTGGGAAGTCTCAACTCTGATGCCAGATGACTGTCCTCGCTGCTGTACTGAAAGGGTTCTAAGCCTTCCCCAAGCAAATGGGGAAAGCACAGCCCGGAGGATGAGTGACGCCCGCCAGGGGCAGGAAAGGTCAAAAATGGAGACCGCACAGAGGCTGCCAGCTTCCCGCTCCAGCTTGGTGCCAACATGAGCACATCAGGCCTTCTTTGGATCCAGCTGGTCACCTGCCTCCTTCCTGCATGATCACCATCTGGCCCTGGTGGCACCCCAGCACCAGCCCCAGCCTCAGCCTCGCCCTCTGGGCCTGGAAAATTGCCTTTGTTATCCCCCATGCATATTCCCAACATGACATTGTGTCCCATCTCACAACACAGACCCTTCACCACCCTCCTCTTCCTCCTCCTCCCCCTCCTCCTCTTCCTCCTCCTCCTCCTCCTCCCCCTCCTCCTCCTCCTCCTCCTCCTCCTCCTCCTCCTCCTCCTCCTCCTCCTCCTCCATGCCCTGGTGGCTCCAGGCAGCTGGGGCACCGCAGGGCAGAGGGTTTTAACAGAATGCCAAGCTCCTGGTGAGATTCCCCCATCCCGTTACACCATGCCACCCGCCCTGCTCCGGTGCAACGAGGATTGCGGCTTAGGCCTCTCTTTAAAAAAAAAAAAAAAAAGACCCCAGAGGGAAAACGCAAACACCATTGGGAGTGAATCAAAGCACGTGAAGTGCAGCCCTGCTGCCATCCGCAGCAAGGTATCTACTTCACACGTCAGAAAACAAAGCAGCAGATGACTCACCAAAGGTCACCACATGAGACAATGGAAGATTCCAGCAGCACGCAGGACTCCCAGGGAACTGCCAGACAAGTTCGGCCTCCTCAGCTCTCATGCTTGCTACACACACACACACACACACACACACACGCACGCACACACACGCACACGCACACGCGGGGCCACAAACGGAGAACACACACCCTCCCAGGCCTCCAGGGTCTCCAGGTGTTCCGGAACAGCCCTCGTATGTAACAGGATCCTGGTGACAGCGTCCACGATGCTGACAGCCTCTGTGGTCACCTCAGGGCACCTTTGGGGGCCACAGAAGAAAGCATCCCTGTTTCTATTTGCCTGGTGCAAAGGTGTGACCTGGTGCAAGGGACTTCATATCCTATTTGGCTCATTAGACACAGCTGGAACTCTACTTCTGCTCTACTCAATCTGCGATATATAATCGCTCCTTCCCAGACTATTTGGCATTGACTATTTCAACTCCTGGAACCGAATCGGCCTGCCTGGCAGATATAAATGCAGATATAAAAGCAGATGTGTTGTTCCCCGGCTGCTGGCCTTCCAGATCCCCAGAATCCTTCTGCTGACAACGCCGGGCCTCTCTCTCCCTGAAGCCCTGAGTTCAGCCCGTTCGGCCGGCTCTGCACCCAAGGTCCCCTCCTGTCTCCTATCTGCGGAGTCCTGGGAACCCTGGCACAGTGCTCAGGGAGAGGATGTGAAAACGCATCCCACCGCCGCAGAAAGCCCGTGTGGGGTACGCCCTGGACACCCTGCGTGTGAGCTGGCAGGTCCGTGAGCACAGTGGCCCTGCCTCCACAGAGCCAGGGGGTCAGCTCCGAATGCCAAGTCGCGGCCAGCTGACACCTCAGCCCCCTGCACGCTCCACAGGGGGACATTATTTATGCCGTGAGCCATTCCCAGAACACAAGGATCTCTCTGGAGCACACCATCTGGAGGACGCACATGGGAAACGGGCCCCTGGGAAAAAGCGGAATGTCAACTTCTCCCTAGCCAGAGGCCGAGAAAACAACTCCCAATTATTGGGGCAGGCAGCCCTGAGCCCTGCTGCAGCCTGAGACACAACTATAACTAAGGGCACAAGGAGCCACACACTCTTGTGAGACAGGTGTGGCTGGTCCCCCCCACCCTCACTGTAACACTTCTCCACCCAGGCCTGGGGCTCTGGGGCTGTCACTCAAAATAAAAACCAAAAAAGAAGAAGAAAAACAAAAGACACAAGGTCTGTGAATGGATGGTTCCCGCCTGTCATCCTAGCCACTCAGGAAGCTGAGATCTGAAGATCGGGGCTCAAGGCCAGCCCCGGCAAGGAAGTCTGTGAGACTCTGATCTCCAATTAACTCCTAAAAAAGGCAAAAGTGAAGGTGTGGCTCCATCCTTGAGCAGAAAAAGCCACGTGGGAGCATGAGGCCCTGAGTTCAAGCCTCAGTACTGGCATGACAGAGTGACAGAGAGAGGGAGGGAGGGAGGGAGGGGGGGGAGGGAGGGAGGGAGACAGAGCCTAGCAGGAGGTAGTTAGATCATCCAGGGGCGTGGCCTAGCAGGAAGAAGTTAAGTCACTAGGAGTGTGGCTTAGCAGGAGGAAGTTATAGGGGGTATGACCTAATGGGAAGATCATTATTAGGTCATGGAGGATGTGGCCTAGCAGGAGGAAGTTAGGTGATTGGGGGTGTAGCCTAGCAGAAAGAAGTTATGTCATAGGGGGTGTGGCCCCGTAGGAGGACTGTTAGTCACTAGGGGTGTAGCTCAGTGAGAGGAAGTTAGGTCACTGGAGGCGTGACTTAGTGGAGGAGTTAAGTCATCAAGAGCCTGGTCTAGTAGGAAGACTGTTAGTCACTAGGCGTGTGGCCTAGCAGGAAGAAGTTAGGTCACTGGGGGCATGGCCTGGTGAGAGGAAGTTAAGTCGTTGGGGGTGTGGCCTGGTGAGAGGAAGTTAAGTCATTGGGGGTGTGGCCTAGTGAGAGGAAGTTAGGTCGTTGGGGGTGTGGCCTGGTGAGAGGAAGTTAAGTCATTGGGGGTGTGGCCTAGTGAGAGGAAGTTAGGTCGTTGGGGGTGTGGCCTGGTGAGAGGAAGTTAAGTCATTGGGGGTGTGGCCTAGTGAGAGGAAGTTAGGTCGTTGGGGGTGTGCTCTTGCAGGAGTGTGGGACCTCACTCCTTTTTGCCTCTTGCTATCCAGTTACCATGAGATGAACAGTGCACTCAGCTACAAGGTCCTGCCATAATGTGTTGCCTCCCAGAGAGGCCAACCAACCACAGAATGAAACCTTCACAACCCTGAGGCCACATAAACCTTTCCTCCTTATAAGCTGGTGGTCTTGAATATTATATCATCACGACGGAAAGCTGGCTAATGCAAGATGGACCACAGATAGACACTAGAAAGCCACCGGGAGAGTCTACCTCCATCTCTGCCCCCAAGTTCAAGCTTTTCCCTAAGCACCAGCTTGTCCACTTACTTCTTGGCAAGGGCAGCAGGGGAGAAGCTCTGAGGAAAGAGTTATGAGCAACAATTTCCATCACCCAAGCCACCACTCTTGTCCAGGCCACCATCCAGTATTTCTTGCCCAGAAATACTGCAGTAGCCCATGACATTTCTCTCATTCCTAGGTTTGCTGGGCCCCCGATCCAATCTCTACACAGCAGCCAGAGTGACCTTTTAGAAATATGAATATAAAACCAGGCCCTGTTGTTTCTTTGGTTAAATTCCTTCAAAATGTGAATCCTTGGTCATGGCTCACATAGTCTGTGTAGGCCAGCCGGGGCCCACTTCGGCTGAGTTCATCTCCCCATCCTCCCCCCCACCTGCTCCACCCACAGGCATCTTCTCATGCCTCAAACATGCCCAGCTCCCGGGCCACAGTGCCTTGACATATTCCCTCAGGGCATGCTTCCCTCTGCTTTCCTGTCCATCCCACATCCACGAAGAACTAAACTACAGCTAAGTCAAGTGGTGAAAGGATGGGAATCTAGCCGGTAGAGAGTGGGCAGGGTCCTGCGGGGACTTCCTGTCTCCTTGCTCCTGGGTGTAGCATGTCCCCCCAGAGCCCAGTCCCTGGGCTTGGGTCCCAGATGCAGGTCCTGCAGACCCAGCCCGCAGCCTGCTCCCCCTAGGCTCTGAGTCACTTTGTAAGCTCTGAAGTGACTACAGCAACTCGTGGTTAGGTATGAACAAGTACTGGCTAAGGCAAACCAAGGCTATCACAGCATTCTGTCCAAGGCAGGGTTCAGGCAAGCAGAAACTGCCTGTCCTTTTGAGCTGTCAGCACGGCAGCCATCGGTCAGATGTGGTTGTTGACTTTCCGATGTAGCCGGTGCAACAGAGGAAGTGCATTTTGAAGTCCACTTAATTGCAGTTAATGTCTATGGAAGAAGTCTAGGTAGACAGGTGGCTGGAAGCCACCATGCTGGACAGCAGCATCCACATTAGGAAGAGGCAGAGTGGGACAGGAGGGAAATGACAATAAGGAAAGACATCATAGAAAGATTTAAAGATCCAACCAAGATCAGATCCAGATGCTGGCAGGTGGGCAGACTTTCCTGATCAGGATATGACCGTTCTCTGCACGCGCACGCGCATACACACCACACACACACACACACACACACACACACACACACACACACACACACACCGGCCTTTCCCAGGGTGGGCCTCGGTGCTGGGACTCTGCCCTCCTCCCCCCCCGCCCCCCCGCCCGCCACTCCACCTCAGCTGAGCTGTTCACACAGTCCTTGAGCGGCACTGCTGTTGTCTTCCTAGGCTTTTTCTCTTGCCCTGCATCTAACGTGGTCTTAAGAGCTGGAAACACTCAGAACAGGCCTGGTGACCACAGAGTCAAATCCACTCCATAGCAAAAATAGAAAAAAACAAAAAGTGAGGGAGCAAACATCCAGACTCGATCAGTGCTGCCTTAAACAGAACCGTCTTGTTTCTATTCTGCATTCCACCTGTCCCCATGACCAGGGCAGGGAAGGAGGGTGGGAGGGGTGGGAAAGGGGGGAAGGGCAAGGGCTCAGAGCATCGCCAGCACAGCAGCTGGAAACATGGGAAACCCACTGCCATTCCCTCCTTTGAGCCAGCAAACCAGCAAGTCCTCTGTGCTTTCCAGTTAGAAAAGAAATCCTAGGGCTGGGGATATAGCCTAGCGGCAAGAGTGCCAGCCTCGGATACACGAGGCCCTAGGTTCGATTCCCCAGCACCACATATACAGAAAACGGCCAGAAGCAGCGCTGTGGCTCAAGTGGCAGAGTGCTAGCCTTGAGCGGGAAGAAGCCAGGGACAGTGCTCAGGCCCTGAGTCCAAGGCCCAGGACTGGCAAAAAAAAAAAAAAAGAAATCCTAGTGGGGACATGAAGGGAGTGGCGGTGGGGTTGTCTGCCTGTGACCAAGGCACCTGGCCCTAACTACTATGGCATTTCCCTTGGCACTCGAAGACTCTCGTGCCAGCATTGAAGCACCAGAGGGAGGAAAACGGATGGCTTCAACTGGGGAGCAGCAGTCGCAAGGACGGTGAAACACTTCCGCTCTTTCCAAGCACAGGGAGGACAGAGACCGCTCAGCCTTTCGCTGTTATCCACGAGGCACGTGCCTGAGGCGAGTTCAGCTCTAATATCTGGGCCCCTCTCAGTCTCCCAACAGTTCTCAGCACCTTGAGGGCAGAAATCTACCAGTGCAGCCGCTGTGTGCAGGTGCTCAAGGCATAAGTCTGCAGGGAGCCCCCTCACAACAATGCCCAGCCTGCAAGGGACTCTGGGCAGGCGCCCACAGGGTAGAAGCCAGTGGGCACTGCTCTGTGAGTACTTGCTTCTGTTCCCATCAGAAGCCTCAAGAAGTAAGACCCCTTCCTAATCCAAAAAGTATATGCATCAGGGTCCCGATTTTTATCAAAGGTCTTTTTCCCCCTTAGGGAGAAGCACATAACAGGATTATCGCAGTTAATCTTTTGTTGTTGTTCTTCTTCTTTCCATCTGGGTGTGAAACACTCCGTTTCTCAGAGCTGGCCTTCTTGCAGGGCGGGAGGAATTGTGTGCCCATAGCAGAATGTCTGAGCTTCATGGCAGTGGGCAGGAGCCTGGGGCCTAGGTCTGATACAAGACCTCATCTAACCACAGCATGGAAGATGTCTGAGCAGAGCAGGGCACAGAATCAGCCAGCTACACAGTCTCAAACCCAGACCCCAAGCCTGCAACACCCCTCACCCTCACCACTGGCAACATGGCTGAGAACCAAGGGGCGGGCACTTCTCCTGGCCTCTCTCAGAGGGTCTACTCCTCTGTCACCCAGAGAGAGCCACACGCCCCTCACAGACAAGACGAGGCTGCGTCTCTACAGCTCTACCCAAAGATGGAGTGGTATTTAATAACATCGGTGCCAGATACTCACACACAATGCCTCAGGGTACCAAGGAAGAATACTTCCTCTACAGGAGGTGAAAGAAAGCATGAAAAGTTGTTTGTATTTCAACAGTAACTTTTTCCCCAAAGCACCTTCTCCGATGGGGTGAGCAACCAACCACCTGCCTTAGGATTCTGGTATTCCATCCACCTACGTTCCCAGTGCCCATTTGTGAGACCCTCAATCTATGCAGAAAATTCCAGAGGTCCTGGGAAACTCTCCTTTGTAAGGCAGCTGTGCTTTCCCCCACATGCTACCACTGAAGACACAACCTACCCACATACAGCCATTTATGCATAGTCTGTCTGTCCTGGTGAGTGTCTGTCTGTCATGCTCATGGAGGCAGACAGAGCCACAGAGCAGCCTGTCCTCCACACCCAGGCCATTCCATAACCACCTTCCCACCAGCCTCACCCAACCGAATCCCTTAGGGCCTGACCTCAAAGCTCCTGCGGACCTCAAAGGCAGTGGCGGAACAACATGCAGCCCAACATCCCTTCTCTGCCCACAGACCAGGCTCTGCCCATCAGAAAGGTGGCCTGGGAAGAGCCCAGCTTCCTGCTCCTAAAGGCCAAGTTCAACTCCATGGGCCACCAAGCTGGGAAGAGAACACAGAGAATGCATTGCTCCTCTAGTTCATTCTACGGGGGTTGTCCCAGAACTACTGGGGACTGATGGTTGGCAAGGACATCCTCAAAGCTAGAGGGTGAACTTCACACCCACCAGGGCTTCTGCCACACATCAGAAAAGCCACAGGTGGTGGTGAGCTCGTGGAAAGACTGCATCGCTGGTTGAGAATGTAAAAAGCAGCGTGGCCACTGTGGAAAACAGACAGGATGCCCCTCGGTTGCATTACGTAGAGAATAACTGTACGATTCAAGAATTCCACTCGTGGGTCTACCCCAAAGGAACTAAGTGCAAGCACTCCACCAGGCCCCTTCCACCAGTGTTCACGGTAGTGCTTATTATTCTCCAGCGGTGGAAGACAAAACAGCTCAAGTATGCACAAATAGGTGACTGAATAAAAACAACTGTGGCATATTCATATGCAGAACAGCACTCAGCCTCAAAAAATGAATGACACTCTGATGTCTGAGGCAACATGGATGAGACTTGAAGACATGATGCTAAGTGAAAGAAGCCGATATCATGGGAGAAACATTTTACGTGACTCCACTGATAAAGTACCTAGCATAGTCAAGGAGACTGGAAATGGAGGTTGCCAGGTCTGGGGGGGGCGGGGAGAGTAGGAAAGATGGGAGCTACTGGGCACAGAGTTTTGGTTTGGATGATGGAGACGTTCTCGGTGTGGGTAGTAGTGTAATTCCTGTCACCGGACCGTATGCTTTTTAAAATCCCAATGTGGGAGTGCATACCTGTAACCTCAGCCTTTGGAGCCTGACGTGAAATTTCAAATCCAAGCACAGCCTGGGCTATACACGGAGACCCTGGCTCGGAAACCAAAGTTAGAAGGGCAACTTTTACATACCTTTGGCCATAACAAACACGTATATATTTAAATAAACCAAAAAGGGTAGAGCATTGGAGTGGAGTGCTTAGAAAAGGAATCTCAAGAGGAGAGACGAGGTGGAGGCCATCCTCTTCAGGAAGAGGATGGAAGAAGGTAGAGGTTTGGGATCTAAGACGTCCTGGGGAAGGAGTGAATTTAGACCAGACGAGGCGGGAGGCGTGTGACAAGCAAGGCTCCGGCCCCCACGAGCAACCTCCCCCCAGAGTCTACCTCCCACACCGGCCCCAAGAAGGATACGAAGAATTCTGGTCATAAATTGTTTTCAAATACCCAATAAATCAGACGTGCGCGTGTACAAACATGCCTTCACAACTGAGCAAAACCAGACTCGCGTCCAAATACATCAAGTTTTTTTTTTTTTTTTCCCCTCTCTCTCTCTCCAGCGCCATTAAATTCCAGGCGTCAGACCCTTGGGTTGGGAGAGACATGATCCAAGTCAGGCCAACATGGCTTCCTTTCAACTTTGGTCTCGCCCCGAGTCCATCTTCTTCCAGCAGTGCCTCACCTGGAGCCCACCTCACCAGAGACAAAAGGAAGTGTGCGCCGGAGCCGCGCGGACCTCGGCTTGGCAGCCGGGCCAAAGACACCAATGCTAACGAGAAGGCCGTCAAAATGTCCCTATCCTGAGTGTCTGCATCACACACCACCTTTCCACCCAAGCAACACCATTCCAGCCATTCCCACTTGAGCCACTGTTCAAGTGGAAGGATTGGGGGAGGGCAGGGACTGGACACTTGAGCCTGCCCTACCCCCTACCCGACAAGCTGTGTGACCCCAGGGCCGGCTCCCTCTCCCTCTCTGTTACCCCGTCTGGAAAGGGAGGGAGAGCTCTCCAAACCAGCTCCAAGGTCCTGTGCGCTGTCCTGGCGTTCAGGGATTCTAGAATCCGCGTGCGTGGGTGGCAGAGGAGTTTATTGTTTGGAACATGCTGTCAAAAGGAATCGGCTTCGCAGATGGAACCTCAGGCCCCCGGCTCGCCCACCCTCGCCCCTAAATTCCCTCTCGTAATGCTGACAAACACTGGAATCTGCAGAGTCCCTGCTGACTCAGCCAGTCACTCCCTCCACCCCCCCCCCCCACTAAATACAGCGGGGGCCTGCAGTATCTGCTACACACACACACACACACACACACACACACACACACACACACACACACACACAGTGCCTAGCAGCTGAAATGCTCTCGAGTCTCCTGGTTGGTCTTTCCCACCATCTCCAGTGCACTAAGGGTGCCAGCACAGAAACACTGGGGTCACAACCGCCTGCCTTGAGTGACCTCTTTCCCAGCCTTCCTCCCTTGGCTTCCACAGTCTTCAAGATGGCGCTACACCAATACTTCCATCCAACATGGCACTAGGGGAAGTTGAGGCACAGATGGGGAGGTTCCCAGGTGGCTGGTTGACCTTTCTAAAGGTGAGAGCTCTCGGTTTTCCCCCACTGGATGGGAAACCACAAGAGAAACCACAGATGCAATTGAAGTGAAGGTTCTGGGATGGCGATATTAATCCGTGTGGATCTATAGTCAACAGGGGTCCTGTTCAGACAGGCGCAAGAGCAGAATGATGCCGTGCCGGCCTTGCAGATGGAGGAAGAGGCCGTGAGCCAAGGAACGTAGGCGGCTTCCGGGAGCTGGAAGAGGGAGGCAGGAGATTCTTCCCCTAGAGCATGGGGAAGGAATGCAGCCCTGTAGACCCTCGGAAACAGCTGACCTCCGGACGTCAGAAGATTTTTTTCTTTAATTGTGTTGTTTTATGTCACTCCGTCTGCAGCAATTTGTTACAGCCGCAAACAACCAGGAACTGAAACACCCATTGTCTCATCTGTATAAAATCATCTCAAACTGAAACCAGCAGGACTGAAGCAGAGTTAACACCTCTGGGGGACTGGTGGATAACAGGCCAGCAGGGACCGGCAACCCCTCCTCTGGGGACCTCCCCCGCCGGAAGCTCTTGTCCCCCCTCAGCTCTGCAGAGGCAGCAACGGGCCCGGCCATGGCTGCAGGAACAAGCCAACCCCTGATGGGTGTTTGAGGAGTAAGAGCAGAAAGAAAGAAGGCTCCAAGGGCTGGTGGTGGAGCTCAGGAGTAGAGACCACTTGCTTAAGCTAAATGAGGACCAAACACTGCAAAATATCTTCTTTACTCTCAAAAAGTACACTATAGAAATGACTGATATCACCAAACATCCAACTCCAAGTTCTTGAATTGGGGGTCAGGCAACTCTGGCATCACTAAAATGGGACCCCCCCACACACACACACACTCACAGTTTCTTCCAGAAAACCCCATTGCTTACCCTTGCCAGGAACCCACTACCCTAACCCCAACTTCTAGAACCCACACCACTCAACAAGAAAGATCTCACACTAAAACGTGAAATGCCTTCTTCATTTTCAGAGTAGCATACTACCAACACGTTCTTTTTAAAGCTCTGAAGCAACTTTTGACATAGAGGTAAGGATTAACCATTTCTCTGGCAACTCTACACCTGTCCTTCTGTTTGCTCAGCTACAATTCTCTTCTCTCTCCACATCTACCGGTGTGAAGAGGACTCTGGACACCAGAATGGCAAAGCCTGGAGGTCGAAGCAGCCTGGGTCTCGGGCTCAGCAATGGAAGGCACCTAACAAGCAACACCCATACCAGACTATGTCACGAACCACTTTGTATAAGTCACTGAGACCTGTGAGCTGGTTGCTTCCGTCAGTGGCCTTCCCTGACCAACACCAGGGTCAAAGAAAATGCTACTAAGCAGTAACAACGGGAATTTATCCAGCCTATAGCGGATCAGAAAGAAAGCAGGTGATCCAGGATGCCTGAGGAGCAAAAAAGCTTATCCATAAGTGTCAAATACCTCTATTCCTTCATCAACAGGGTTACGAGGTCAGTACATCAAAGAGATGTCACAAAAAGAAATCACAGAGTACAGCTGGAAGGGAAAAGCAATGGCCACTGAGACTAGGTTAAAGTAGAAGCAACTGGGCAAGCCAACCATTTACCCATGGGCCCCCACAAAATCCGGAGCATCTACTCTGTGGTAGGAGTGGTAGTATAATTATGTCAGAGCATATTTCCACCCCCTCAAGCAAGTGTGGAGGAAGATAAGGAGTTACCTACCACATGATGAGTTAGCAAATGGGTGTGTAGCTCATGGTGGGCAGGAGGTGAGCCTGGCCAAAACCTTGAAGAAAGAGGAGCAATACACTGACAAGAAAGAGCGTAAAGGTATTCCAGGTCATGTGCAATGTGTGAGTCTTGGGTGGGGGGGGGGGGGGGTTGGTAGAGGAGGAGACTGGTTATCCAGACAGCATCTCTAAGGCCAGCTGCACGAATTAGCTTTGGGTGGAGAAGAAATCAAAGATATTGAGAAGGGAGCCCAGGAGGGATTTAGCTTGGCTAGCTTGGTGATGCCATCACGAAATAGTATTCCCAGGAAGAGGAGAAGGTTCCGGAAGGCAGAGAGGAGATTGCCTTGAAACATTCCAAGGATGTCTAGTTAGGAAATAAAGCAAAGATGTGAACTTGAGACTAAAACAATAAACCTGGACATCACAACCGTAGCACAGGGGTTTAACAATGCATATGGCGGCCTCATCGCCTGGAGGGCTGCGAGTGGAAGAGTCAGATACAGAACACCCCAGACCCTGAGGGGTGGAGTCATCCGCCACAGGCCTGCTGCTCGTGGACCCTCGGATCTGCGCATGGATGCAAGGCCCTGAGTCACACTTGGACGGTCTGTGCTGACATGACCCGGGCTCTGTCTTTGGCTCTCGCTTAAAAAGAAAAGTACGGAATTAAAAATCTGGATGAAGAGGGGAAAAAATTGTCCAACATGCTGCTGACACAAATCTGGAAGGAATAGCTTGTAAGCTGGAAGAGTGAATCAGGACCCAGATGACATCAACATGCTGAAACCGTGGTCCAGATTGATGAGATAAAATAAGAGTCGTGCTGAGCGCGGATGACAAAACCGCACAGCCCGGACACAGGGTAGGAGGGACTCTGGCTTATCAGCAAGTTCTAGGCAGGAGGAGGAAGTGGAAGACTTCAACTCAAAATGATCCTGCAGTATAGCATGGATAGGTACCTAAGAGGCCAACACATTCTTGACTTCCATAATCCAAATTCACAGCCCAGAATAAGGGAAGCACAGGCTGGGCACTCCGCACAAGTCATTTGGCCCTCAACTGAAGCCCACTGAGAAACACTGGCTGAGTAGAGGAGACCAGACTGGAAGAAGGGAAGCAAAGAGAGGAAGGGTGAAGAATGAAGCCACAAAAGGAACTTGGGTAAGGGAAAGAGGGCAGGAAGCCTGGAAAGTGTGCTTACAGGAAACCTGCCCCTCAAGAACCTGGAGGCAAAGGGAAAATGGAGCAAAAGGACCTTTTGTCCACTCCAGGTAGAAGAAGTAGAGTGAATAATAGGGTGCATTTCCGGGAAGGCAGAACATTTCAAGAGATAATATCTAGTCCAGACCAGAGCGACTGATTTGGGAGACAGCGAGGTCCACTTCCCTGAAACTACCCACTTGGAAACTGGATGCCACCTGTTAAAGAATGCCAGATCAAAGCCAAGTTGCCCTGGGCAGGAGATTGGGCTGGGACTGTCGGCTCATCGGCTATTAGCTTTCAAGGACCAGTTTCACCTCTTCTTATTTTACCATATGAGGAATTTTTCAAGACTCAGCTACCATCTATTATCACTATGAGTGCCTGAAAGGAAAGACATTTTAAAGCCACGGAGCAGGACAGCATGGCACTAGCACAAAGTACGATCTTCCCCAGCGAATAAATGTCACTGTAAAACAACACCCTCCTCCTAACATTGAAAAGCTGGAGAAACGTTAATCATAATTCCACTTTGTCCGTTCGCTGCTCACTTCCCTCCCCAAGCCCAAAGCCTGCTATTGTGTAAGCACTCAATAAACGTTTGCTCCAGGAATGACCAAATGCATGCATGCCCTTAGTTTGTAAAGCACTTTGCTTCTCTGCCTCATCATGAATCAGTATTTATTGACAGCCCTCATCCTTCTTAGCAATGAGATGTGGCACAGCCAGGGCGACTAACTTCCTGAAATACATCCTCCAAACACCTGCCAGGAATTTGCCTTATATCTTGCGCTGTTTTAAGAGCCCACAAAAGCCTTTTTCTCCTGCATCATTTCACACACACACACAAAAAAAATTCTCACCATAACAAGTTGGCAAATAACATTGGTTCCAAGCTGGAGAAACTGAGGCTCAAAGATCTGAGCAAGACCACATCTGAGTCAAAACACCAAAGCCAGGTCTTTCCATCTCAGTGCGAACACTGTCCTACCCAGCCAAGCCGTCTCCCTGGAAAAGGTACAATCTCCTCTGTGAGGAGGTCAGTATGTTCTATCCCAGCTACAAAACCAAAAATGTGGGCCTCAGCAACAGGAGCTACAGCCAGGTGAGGGGGAGGGGGAGAAAAGACATCAGAAGAGCCCCTGGTTTCCGTGAGCCTTTGCTTCCCTGACACCATCTGTCCACCAGGCCTGCTCACACGGGTGCACCCTTCAGGTATCAATTGATCAGGTCTGCCCAAAAGCAGCAAGGAGAACTTTAGGGGGAAGCCAACGACAGGAACCCAGGACATCCCGAGCTCCCCTTCTTCCTACATTTGAGTCAGATGAAGCAAGGCTCCCTGGTTCACTGGACAGGCCGAAAACCAACTGGCAATTCAGGAAACCAAAGCCCTGCCTACTTAAAACAAGGGAGCCGAATGCAAACAACAGCCAAACACTTATTTCCACAGACTAAACCAGCTGTGTGTTGTACAGGCACGTGTGCACACAACGCATCTAGGATGATAAAGTGGGCTTTCACAGACACGGCCTTTTTGTTCAAAGCAAGGGGAAACTTGAGTCCTTCAACAGGACATTTGGCTCTTGGCACCTCCTCTCCCGTGCGGGGCCGGAATGGGGCCCCGCGTAGCCTAGCAACCCCAGGCTCTGGTTTTCCTCCCTGGTAATTCCTTGGTTGGAGAGACCCAAGCTCTAAGACCGGAGTACAGTGGAGTATTCCGCCCGGCAGGGCCAGGGTGCCGGAAGCATCCTTAGCAGATGGCAGAGGCAGGTGTGCTCGGGAGGGAGGAGAGAGAACACGTGCCCGGAACACTCAGATCATTCCTGCATTTCCTAGCAACGCTGGCGATGTTGTCTCTGTACCTCGCGGACGCCCCAGGAAAGGCAGTAAGCCCAGGCTTGTTGAAATCAAAACAAAGAGCCAGGACACTCAGCCGGGCCTCGGGCCTCGTGGCTCAGGCAGGGCGTCAGGTCTGACAAGGAAAGTTCCACAGACCACAGAATGGACACCAAAGTGCAGGGGCAACAACCAGCTCTCCCACAGAAGGAATGGAGCGCAGCGCCACTGCAGAAGATCTCAGAGGCCAGGCACAGAGGCCTGTCATCCTAGCCACTCTGGAGGCTGAGATCTGAGGATCATGGTTCAAGGCCAGATTAGGTAGGAAAGTCCAGAAGACTCTTATCTCTAATAAACCAGAAAAAAATACTGGGAGTGGGGCTGTGGTTCAAGCGGTAGAGCACCTGCCTCAAGTAAGAAAAAAAAAAGGCTCAGGGACAGCATCCAGACCCTGAGTGTTGGCCCCAGGCCCAACACACAAGAAGTAAAAGCAGAGCAGGTGCCTCAAGGTTAGAGAGTTCTCCGAGTGAGAACACAGGTGGTGTTAATTTCCTAACCAGGTCATGGTCAAGTTCACTGCGGTTGAGCCTCTGTGTAGCCTGATTCACCCACTTCCACTGACCAGGCCCCACTGCTCCTTGTTAGTTAGAGCAAAGTGGGTACGAAGCTCTCAGATCAGGAACCTTCCCTCGCCATGAGGTACTGTGAAACGAATAACACAAACCAAAGACCTTCGCAGCACAAGGACTCAGGCCATGTGAGCCATTATGCTACTGATAATGGCAGGGTCCCAGGGTCAGCATCTGGAATCTTCTCTTGGTTTGTTTTTTTTTCCTTTTGAATTATGATATTTTAAACAGCTCATTATCCCTCTGAAAAATGCCAAGGCTTTGGAATACATTGAATTCTGATCTTTGCACCCTCCCATCTCTCTGACCTTCCGATTTATAGTTGTCCTATGTTTCTTTCAAACCACCTTCATTTTTAATCATGTTCAATCTTACGTCTTCATTAGAAGAAAATTAAGACTTCTCTGTTAAATATATTCCTTGGTGGATCTCTCAGCAAGGATTAATTGAGAGGTAAACACACTAGCTCTTTGTTTATATGGGGGGAAAAAAGACTTTGCCGGGCACCAGTGGATCATGTCTATAATCCTAACTACTTGGGAGGCTGAGAGCAAAAAGATCACAGTTCAAGACCAGCCCATGCAGGAAAAATTCCAGAGGTGCTCTCTCAAAAATGAACCAGCAAAGAGCAAGGCTGGAGTGGTAGAGTGCTAACTTTGCAAGCGCAAGGCCCTGAGCTCAAAGGGCAGAACTGAAAAATACGAAGTCTTATTATCATCCTAACATCTGAATGATAATCTAGCTCTGTACAGAGCTCCAGTGTGATTTTCCTCTGGGTACCAATGAGGACTTGAGATATTATTCTGTGGTCAGCTAACCTGCAGCGCAATTGGTGAGGTATACTGTTGGTGGGGAGGTGGTATGTCTCCCCCACCCCAGCTTGCTCCACAAATTTCCTCATTTTCTTTGACATTATATTTTTTTTCTACATTGAGTATCTAGAGTCAGATGTCTTTTTAATTACCTTACTCAATACCCAGTGTGCTCTTACAACCTACAAATTAATAACTTTCTTAAACTTCGAAGCATTCTTGGCATAGCTTGGAAAGTTTCGTCACTTTCCCCATTGTTGGTAAGAACGCCATGAAAACAGGCTATGAATCTTCCTATTCTCTCCTCTTGTTCTCTGGATCGCTCTTTCATCTACACAATATTTTATATCTCTGTGCTATTTTCTGGGCAATTTCTTCAGATCTACTTCCAATCCACTGATTTTTTTATCTCCTGCTACGTTTAACCCAGTGGTTATTTGTTACATGTCTTTTTTTGTTCAAAAGAGAAGATTTTTCAAACCGTCTCTTTTTTTTTTTTAATGTGACACTATTATTTGAATCATGTTTTCTATTTCTTTCTCAATCTCAACTGCTTGGAGCAAATTTGTTTTATACAGCCTTCAAACTGTCCTGTTACTTGAGTCTTTTGGAGGTAGTAATTCTGCTTCTTGGAGCTACTGACTCTTACTCATAGTATTTTCTTTATTATAAAGGTGTTTACGTTTTGTTTTTATTGTCAGCTCACCTTCAGCCAAGATTGCTTATTTTAAGGAAGTTAGGCCAGGCACTGGTGGCTCACACCTGTCATCCTAGCTACTCCAGAGGCTGAGAGCTGAGGATCGATGTTTGAAGCCAACACAGGCAGCAAAGTCTGTGAGACTCTTATCTCCAACTAACCACTCAAAAGCCAGAAGTGGCACTGTGGCTCAAGTGGTAAAGTGCTAGTATTGAGCAAAATAAGCTAAGAGTGGGTGCCCATACCCTGAATTCAAGTCCTAGTATTAGCAAATGCATACGCACATGCACTCTCTAAGTGTTCCCCGCCCTCCATGCCTGTGACTGTAGAATCAGACGCTGCTTGTCTTACTTATTTCACTTAGTGAATGTCCCTGTGGTTCATTCACACCGTAGCTGGTGACAAAAATTTGCCTTTTTTTCTTTTTGTGGCTGAACCCTTTCCCATTACGTGTATCTTATATCATAACAATACAGCATAGACTGGGTATCTTAGAAAAAACAGAAATCTAATTTTCTCACAGTTCTGGAAGTCCAAGATGAAGACATGTTACGAGGTCACAGTCATAAATTCAGGCTCCTGGCCTGCAAGGGACACAAGCCCAGGGTCTGTTTTTGTCTGTCTGTCTTTTTGTCTGTCTGTCTCTCTCTCTCTCTCTTTCTCTCTCTCTCTCTCATAGGTGACTAAGCAAGCCCAGGACAGATGGTGAAAACTTCCATGCTGCTTATTCTATAGAGGAAGCGAGTTTGCCTCACCTCCCTTTCTCTCAACCAGGAAACTCGTTAAGGCTCTGAGCCTTGTTCAGTGACCCCTCCAGCATGAGGCCTAACTCAAACCACCCCCTCCTAAACCCAAGCTCTTTTACCCTACACAGAGGTCAAACTTCAATGGCCCAGCAAGGCATTTGGCTATTTTGAACCTAGTCTCTTCTTGGTTCAATTAAAAATACTCAAACCCTATAGCACAAGACAGTGGGGAGAAATCCCTAACCACCTACAATAAAGTGTCACTATTTTTATTTCCAAATCCCAACTTGGACCAGTCTAGCCAAAGCCATTTTCCTCTGAAAAGGAGAAATGAAACTTAAAACAGTGACCTACAATGCCCTGTCCCTAGGTCCAGCAGTATACTGAAGTCTCCCCTTTGTCCTGAAAGAGAAAGAAAAGCTTAGAAAGGAGAGGCTTGCAATTGGTTACAAAGCCTACACCGCAGCATCCTTTCTATGCATGGTACCCCAGTATCCAACACCTGCTTAGACACAACACCCGAGACTCTCCCCAACCCCGCACAAACTCACAAACACAGCTCTTCATTGTCCCTAAATTAAATTTTCCAATTGATCACAGAGATACGCAAGTTAAACTGAATATCCATTCTCCCCTCGGGTGGGCGGCATGTTGCACTGAATGCTAGCCAAACCTTCCACTACAGCTAATTAGCCCGGCTGAGTGCCTGGTCCAGATGGTGACAGCTTGTGTCGCCCTGGCCGGAGCCTCTGTTCTCCTCCTCCTGCATGCCCCGGGCATGCGGACCTGGGCCACGTCTTAGCCTCCCTTCCGTGTGTGGAGAATGTTTGTCCTGGAGGAGCAGGCAGGATCTGGCCTCTTCCAAATGGGGAGGCCCCTTTGCTAAGTCCCATTAGACCCCATGGGAGTCCTGTCATCTCTTGGTCACCTAGTGGGGGTGGCTGTGCTCCCCTGCAAGTGAGGCTGGGTCGGGGAGCAATGGGGACCAATGGGAGCCAACTTGGCAGGATGGCCAGCAGCAGGTGACTCTGCGAGCACTAAGACATGGTGGTGGAGAGGCCCTTCCAGCCCGTGGGAAACTGCTGTGTCTAATGAATCACTCTGTATTTTGCTGAGAGAGAGACAGAGACAGAGAATAAAGGAGGGGGGAGGGAAGGAGGAGAACAGAATGGGGGGAAGGAAGAAGGGAAGGAAAAACAAAAGGAGGGAAGAAGAAAGGAAGGAAAGAGGAGAGGAGAGGGTTGGAGGGGAGGAGAGTGAGAGGAGAGGAAAAGGGAAACAGGGGATAGGGTGGAGAGAGGGGAGGGAGGTTAAGAAAGTAAATGAAGGCAAGAAAAGCAGAGAGACAGGAGAGGAGGTGAAGGGAGGAGGAGAGAGAGGGAGGAGAAATAAGGGAAGGAGAGAGAAAAGCTAAGGTAGAGAGAGAAGAAGGAAGAAGGAAAGAAGGAAGGGGGCAGGCAGGGGATGGGGGGGGATGAGGGCTTCCCCCCAGAGCAGCCAGCCTCCACAGGGGCCTTGCCGGCACTGCCACTGCTGGGCACACACCCCTTTGTTTATTGCCCCCTCCTGGAACGCACAGAGAGAGAGAACATGAGGCATGTGTGCCATCCAGAAGTGAAAACAGACTCTCCTGACATTGCTCGGCAAGTGTCTACGTGCAGCAGCGAATGGGAAGGTTACATCTGCGGGTGGGTTGGAAGAGGGAAAACAAAGCCCGCGCGTTGGGGAAAAGACGGCAAGCCTGCCTGAGGATCTTTTTTTTTCTTCTTCGTGTCAGGAAAGGCAGCGCCATCACTGCCGTACAGACGGCGACAGTCCCAAACTGATAAGGGAAGACCCCAAAATAGGCCCATGTCTCCCCGACTACCCTGGGAAAGAACCGTGTGTCCATCGGATGTCAGCACAAGCATTTTCTTCCCTGATCCCTCCCTGACTTTGATCTCCGACCCCGCAGATAAACACACAGGACAGTCTCAAGAGACGGTGTCTAAATATACCCGCCCCTGTTTAGACCCACTGTCTGCGCCACGATGCAGGCAGACTCCAGTCCCAGCCTGATACGCTGCCCCCGGGAGGGGCCCCAGAGGCCCCAGGCCTGAGGCGAGCACAGAACCATCTGGCCCCAGGGAGGGTGAAATTCCTACCCAAACCTCCCCTGGGCTGGGCAGATCTACACCTCCACACAGGCAACACCCTCACACTTCATCGCAACCCAGAACCCCCCCCAGCCCAACAACCGACTATTCCAATTAGAAACAAAGTACCCCGATGCCAACGAGCCTTCTAAGGAGTCAGGGCTCAGCCAACAGGCCCAAGTTCTGCTTCCAGCCCCTCACTTATCAGCCGAGTGACGGCAGGGCAAATTATCTAGGCTCTTGGAACCTCCGTTTTCTCTTCCGCAAAATGGAGATAACAGTAAATCCTCCCATAAACGGGAGATGCATGTGGGGGAAGCGGGGGGGACATAATCCCAGGTGCCTGCTGGGGACAAGAAACAAGCGCAGCTCTGTGGCTCCAGGCTCCTGGCTCCGTGGCTCCTGGCTTAAGGCTCGTGCTCTGTCTGCACCCAGGAGCGGCTAACGCTCCCATCCAGGGTTGTGTGAACAAGATCTCCATCCTAGCCTTCCCGGGCTAAAGCAAGCTGGGCCAAGAAGATGTTAGCTGCCACAACTCCGGGCTGTTTATAAGTGAAGGAATGCATTTAGGCACTTGCCTTCCGAGAGCTGATTTATGTAAAGTAAATGGCCCCATCTCCCATGGCCCCTCTCAGCAGCCCGGCCATTTAAATGCCTGGCTGGCTCCGGTCCCCACTTGGGTGTTGGCAGGTTGAAAGGCACTTCCAAAGCTCTTGCATTCTAGAAAGCCTAATATGGCCAAGCTTGGGCCGCTGTAGGTGGACCACAGGGAGGCCCCCTCAGTGCCGGAAGATGGCATGGGGTGACTCAGACAGCGTTAGCTGACAACTTCAGGGCCTGAATGGCTACAGGCTATTTTCACTTCCAAACAATTTTTTTTCCATCTCTGCAGCCCCGAAGTATTTTATGGAATCAGTGGAGCCTAACTTATCAGCTCGCAGTACAGAATGGATAGCCTCTCGAGCAGGGACAGACAGCTCTTTTCAGTCACTGCACCAGAACGTGTCAACAATCAACCGGGTGGAAATCTGCACCCCCTCGCGAAGACCCCAGAGGGGCCACAACAAGTCTCCTGTGTGGTACAGGGCGGATGGAAAGGGCTGGTCAAATTGTACTGCCTCTGACTACCGTGCTACACATGGGCAGGCTTCCCCACAGCCAGCCAGAAACAAACCACAGGGACTGACTGAATGTAAGATGCTGTGTGACGCAAAAAAAAAAAAAAGAAAAGAAAAAAATCCCAATGAAACTATCAGGTACAATCTAGAGACTCCAATAGGGAAGCTAGAACAGAAGCTCTCAGATTTCATTCACCTTTAAAAAAAAAAAAGAAAGAAAGAAAAGGTCCATGGTTCACCAGCCTAGAGGAATAAAAAGGGTGAGCCGGGAGCTGGTGGCTCACACCTGTCATCCTAGCTACTCAGGAGGCTGAGATCTGAGGATCACAGCTGAAAGCCAGCCCGGGCAGGAAAGTCCCTTTGAGTCTCTTATCTCCAATTAAGCACTCAAAAACCCAAAGTGGTACTGTGTTTCAAGTGGTAGAGCGCTATCCTTGAGCACAAAGAGGCTCAGGGACAACCCCCAGGCCCTGAGTTCAAGCCCCACAATCCACCAAAAGCAAAAAGTATAATTTTTTAAAACAGTCTAGGAGGTTGGAAGGAGAGGGGGAGATCTGCATTATACCAGACATAGAGTAACTGACTTTCACTTTTCGTGGAATTGGCACTTGTTTGACAGAACTAGTTGACAGAACCGGCAATATAAAATACAACCTAAGCACCTCTGAAACTTTGCAGGAAATGGCCAAAATAGTAGCTAGGCCTTATCTTACCTCCATACCAGGTTTGTGTCAGACATCACTAGTGGATAGCCCACCTGATGCTCTCCCCTCATCTTAGGCAGCAGCTCGGGGAGCCACAACTGCACCTGAATCCACCAGAACCTGAAGCCCACTTGTCATCTGAGATACACCCTTCACCTGACTTAACGTGCCACCACCAGACCTGATCGGTGGACTCATCCGCCACGGATTCTCCTTGAACCGAGTTGCTGGTGCCTGGAATTCTCCGAGAGGAAGACGTAATCTCCCGTCTCACCACAGAGAGAAAAGGCTGAACATGCAAAATATACTTCAGAGAGACTTTTTTAATGACTTAAATGTATACAAAAATGTAAAGAGATGATCCCAGCCTCCCTCTGAGCAGGTCCAGGTGGCTCTGCCTCTTCCAGAGGCACGCTTGGCCGTCATAACCTTAAAAGGACAGCTCTCTTCCCACCGTACCCCATCCTCTGACAGGGCTGCTTCCAGGGAAAGCCAAGCTCATCGGAGACACGAGCCTGGCAGCCAGGACGAGCAGGAAAGCAGCTGCAGGGCCTCCTCCAGGGCATGCTTGGACAGACAGAAGGAGCGGCAAAAGGGACAAGCTCTGGGTCCCCTAGCAATGCCAAGGACGGGGAAAGGAGGCGATAGCCACTGTCAACCTCAGGAGCTCACGGGGGCTGTGCTCAACCTCACGAGAGAGCACCCTCCGTGCTCTGCCTGCCCCTTCCCCACCCCATGCCAAAGCTGTAGGACCTTTGCAAGTTTGGTGCTTGGATGAGAACGGGGTCCGAGCACCCACAAGACTTGCAGGGTGTGTGGGGAGGGGTGATAACAGACTCCACTGTGGGGTTTGACGCATGTCAGCCCATGGCCACTCATACTCCAGGAGACCGGCGCCCATCTGCTTCATTCATTAGTGCATCCAGCCCTGACGGCCTGGTCCCAGGCAGGCACTTAATACACAGCTGTCAAAACGGCTTATGCCTGTCATGCCCTCTGCCCAAGGGCTGGTGTGGTGTCAAACTCAGCCAGCTCTCATTCAGCACCCACTGGCTGACGGGTGGTTGATGGAGAGTCGGCCTGCTGGCCTGGTAGATAGCTGACATTCCCAGCCCATTCAGCAGAGACCTGGTTGCCGGCCTGGCACCACTGGGAAGCTTTCAGAGGCAGGGCTTCGCCGGAGGAAGTTAGGTCACTAGGGAGGGGCCTAGCGAGAGCAGGTTATGTCATTGGGGCGGAGCCAGGAAAGGAATACCGGCAACCCAGCCAGCCACAAAGCAAGCCACCAGGCACTGCCCCACCACAGGCCCCAAAGCAAATGGGACAACTGGTCATGAAACATCCCAAAACTACGAGCCAAAATAAACCTTTTCTCCCTCTAGCTTGATCATCTCAGATATCTGTTACAGGGGCATCTAGACACTATCCAACACAACTAACGCACCAAATCACAAATGTCAATACAGACCGAACATAGGCCTCTATGCCAAATGAGATTAAAAAGAAGTATCGTATTCTGTGAGTTCTAGCAGACAGAGCAGAACTCAGTAGGTGCCAGGAATAGGAGGCTGTAGTTAAGGTGGAAGGCTATTCAATGTCGCGTCATACTCGTTTCTGAGTTTCCTTCTCACAAATATGTTCACTGTACCCAGTCTACAAGAATTACTTAACAAACCAAGGGAGGGAGGGGTCTATTGACCACAATGCTTTTGGAGCACACCCACCTTTGTTCTGTCACTGATTTCAGATCTCCAGTTCTGACCATACTGTGGGCCACTGCTACACAGCGAGGACCGGAGAATGCATTCTTCTGATGGGGAACACAGGTCCTCATCAAAATGAGCTGAGAACGCAGGAAAGGAAATTCCTCTGACCCAGGAAGGGAAAGCGTAGCTGAGCAGTGAGTTGAGCCATAAGGACCTGAGAGCCCTGGGGGAGGGGGAGGGGATCTTGGAGCTGGTGACAGGCCAAGCCACCAGGACCAGGGTGAGAGGATCTGTATGAAACATCACAACACAGAGAGCCAGAACCAAGGCCGGCGGGGCACAGAGCCAAGACCCTGGAACAACATCTCTCCAGTACGAAGGGTCTAAAACCTCTGCCCACCTACCCAAGGAAGAGAAAAGGAAATAGGAGAGAGCATGTGTCAGCTAGAGCTCTTCCCGCTGTCTTTCTGGGGCTTGCCACTAAGCCATGCTGTTTGTTCTCTCTCCAGCTCTGTTTCTCTCGCACACACACACTGGTCTGTTCTTGCATGTAATCATGTACGTGTAATACACACATGCACGCATGCATACAGACATGCATGTGCACACGCACACACCTTTTATGCAGACCAAAGAACGCATGAGCCTGTTAGAAGATCTGGTTTCTCATGGTGCTGGGTTTAAGATGTCTATTCATTTACTCTGGGTCTGAAGACACGAGTCAGATGTGGCCTTCATCGGCACACTCAAGCCAACCACAACTGTGACCGCAGCCTGTAGGGCGGCCACGTGCCCTGCTCAGGGACCCAGCCAATCTCTCTGCTTTGCCCAACGCAAGCACATGTTTTCTCTCTTTGGATCATTTTTCTTTTCCTGGCTTTCCTTCTCTCCTTTGTCTCATACAAACCAAACTAAACTCCCAAGAAATGTCAAGGACGGGTGATCTGACCCAGGACGGCAGCTGGAACAGAAGAAATCTGTCTGTCCATCTGGACCTGGCCTCCATTCCGCAACTGCTACCCTCAAAGCAAAACACTCATTCCGCCCAAGTGTCACTGCAGGGGGAGGAGGGCAGGGGAGGAAAACATCCCATTGCTTTCCACTGCCAGACCCAGCATGAGATTGAGTTGGGTCTACGCTACCCTGTGGTCCATCTGAATATATGGCCAAACCCTGCAAAGTAAAACCCCACAAGAAGCCAGACACGGCGGGATGGTGGCCACTGGCGGCCCTGACAGCTCCCACCAGGCCTGTGGTGACCCCACCTCTGGGCAAGCCAGCAGACCACATCAGGGCCACTTCCCCAGTGCATAAGGCGAAGGCAAGAAACCGAGGCCGCTAAGGGCTCTGTGTGTCTGTGTCACACGATGGGCTAAGGCTCCACTCCAAACCAGTGCAGATCAGCCCTTGTGATGCCTGGACAACAGCTCCTCACCACATAGGGGTCACGTTGCCCCTGGCTGGGGCAGAGAACCAGACAAATAAGTAAGCACCAGTCTCCCGGACTCAGACACCAGCCGTCTCGCTGCTTCTGGGAGAGGCCTCCAGCCCACCAACGCTGCCAGCCACACCCCTCTGCCCAAGTCCCCAGATCCATGACAGGGACCACATGCTCCTCCTGTGCCCAGTGGGATCCCAGAACCAGCCAGCAAGGAACAGTTCTATGGCATTCAAAGAGTGATATTGTCCTTGGCACCCCAAAGTCACACCCTCTTGTGACACATTGGACATATCCCACTTCTTGGATTCTTGATTACAAGGACCAATCTGAGATTTCCCACTGGCTGGTATCCTTCTGGCACAGGACTCCAACCCCACGGGAAGGCTAACCGGTCTCCTGCACCAATGCCACTGGCTGAGAAGTGGGTGGACGGGGCGCACGGGGAGACGGGAGCAGGAACGCTGTGGGATGTGTTGTCACAAGAGGATGCCAGGGCTGGCACTTCCCATGTGCAGGGCTGGGACACTCCTGTCTACTGCCTCGTCACGACTGAGGCTATCCATGCTGGTCAACTACAACACGTGAAGAGCCTGCTGCGTGACACCACCCCACCAGCCACCTGTGTCCTAAACACAACCTCACATGCCTGGGCCCCGAGACATCCCCCTCTGCCTTGTTGTCAGTGCCTCAAGACTCAGGAGGCCACTTTGTGAGCCAGTAGTTGGTTGGTGTGTACCTAGGTGTACACACACACGTGGGCACATGTACCCACACGTATACACACACGTGTCTGGGGGGTGCCCAGCCAGCCTCCTCAGGGCTGGGACTCTGCTCCAGTTCCTTATCATCCTCAGAACCCCAGAACTTCTTCCCAAAGAACTCCTGACCTCCATCTATCGGCTCCCCCGCACCCATGCCACTCTACCTTTCCTCACCCTCTGCCCGTCTCCTCTGTCTCTGAAGACCGAGCCCCACCCCCTTCGCTGCAGTTACACCCTGTGCTCTGCCCTCCCTTGTACATTGGGGGCTTCCTTCCTTCACACCAACTCCTTTATTATACCCATGCCAACAAGCCCTCCTCTGTCCATCCAGCCACAGCCAAAATACCTCAGCAATGCATTTGAACTGGACAACATCTCATGCTGGAGCGAAGATCTACCTAGATCCCCAGCTCCTCCAGCGGCTCCTCTCTGATTCCCTCGTCCCCCTGCCATGCCACCCAACTGGATCCCACTGGATTGCCTCAGTCCCTCAGAACCAGAGGGCCCCCTCCTACCTCTGACTGCGCTGACCCCACCTCCGCCCTCGCCCCTTAAATGTCACAGTGAGCCCTGTTTCCCCGCCTTGTACTATCCTGCTGTTCTTTCTCTTGAATAACTCCGTTGTTTTCTATAGCTCCGTGTGTGTGTGTATATATGTTTTAATTTTTTGCTATATTTTGGGGCGTTCTAACTTTTATTATGATAAAGGTGAGATTCCCTTGCCACCTATCACGTGGCAGCAAAGCCTCAACTCCTCCCACGCCCCATATATATACATATACATATATATGTAGATGTAGATAGATAGACAGATGGACCTGTGCACCAGACAAACCCAACTCACTATGCCTCTAAAAGTCATCCCATGAGCCTTCAAGACGCAGTTGGAAATGTCCGTCCTCCTCCCCACCCCAGCTGTCCCTCGAGCAAGGCCCAGCCACCGCCCCTCCCACGTCTTCTCCGTGGGCTCCATCTGACCCCACACCCTCCTTCGCCCTTCCTTCTCGTGAAGGGGAAGTGTGGTTGCGGGAGCCATGGTGTGAGTACACACAGCGCGCATCTGGACTATCCACTCCTGAAAGGGTGGGGAGATTGGGGAGGGGGGGCTGTAACC
The DNA here is from genome assembly GCF_023159225.1 of Perognathus longimembris pacificus. Classification (NCBI taxonomy): domain Eukaryota; kingdom Metazoa; phylum Chordata; class Mammalia; order Rodentia; family Heteromyidae; genus Perognathus; species Perognathus longimembris. The sequence continues at coordinate 8,125,789 of NC_063187.1, forward strand.
ATGAAGATCTTCTTAAGTCAGGAGATCCTTTGAGCAGACAGCCTTGCGGACGGCAGAATCACTGCAACTGCCTGTCGGGAATAAATGGCTCCAGTCCTGGGGCGTGGGGAAGCGTGATCCAGGATTGTTTTCATCACTGCTGGCCTGAGATGATGCCTCCTTTCCAGAGACATGTCACAGACAATTTATCCTGAAAAGGCTCCTTATCTCCTAGTCTTTCAGACAGCTGGGCACAGGTCAATGTTTTTGCCTTTTAAATAATTGAAAAAAACAGAAGTGGAAGATCCTGCCCGGCGCAGACCAAATACGAGATCTGAGTCCCCCAGTAATCTACTCGGCCACGGAGCTGGGTTCCCTGGACGCCGGGGCCAGCAGGACATGGGGATGGAAGCGCTACCCTTACAGTCACCACACCAGCTCCGCGTGCTGACCGCCAGCCCCCTGCACGCTGGGAGGGGTGGTGAAGGCAGGGACCTGACGGGTGGGCAACCCCAAGAGCTCCCGCACTCAGAGGGTGAAGCTTGGGCCCCTGCCCTTCGGGGAGTCCATGCCTCTTCTCCTCTCTGACAAGTGAATGGAGCACCACATAGGCCCAGCTCTCCCTTGCCCCACCATGCTGGCAGCGAAGACGTTCTTAGTTAAGGAAAACGATTACCCAAACCAGCTACCCCGCGCCTGCCAAGTGGCTTCCAGAGTGGTTTGATTGGGTCATGGGCCCGTCTCAAAGGGCTACTGTGGACTTCCCCTTCAGCTCCGCTTCTTCCTCTTCCTCTTCCTCCTTCCTCTCTCTCCCCCTTGACACTTTCCTTCTCATGATCTGGCCTACATCGCCTCGGCCTTAGCAGTAGGAGGATCAGATGCGACCTTGGGAGCCTGATTCTATCAACAGCACCGCAAGGACTAGGGATCCAGCTGTGCTGCACCCCTAAGTCAGGGCAAACACAACACCCCCAGGCATCAGGAAGCCTCCCTCAGCCACAGCCCAGACAGTACTGTGTTGAGGGGAGAACACAGACAGACTAAATAGCTTTGTCTTGCCAAACACCCGTTTCCTGTGGAGTGACGATGCCCAGTCGGCATGAGGTGAGAGCTGACTGGATAGCAGGACCTTCATTATTTTTGGAACGGGTGGGATCAATCAAAAGCAGCTAGTAGGTTATTAAACACCCAGTGAAAGCCAAATCTCTGATACAGGCCCTGGGAACCCAAGAGAGGGGGGAAAAAACATTGACCCTCACTCTTGACACAACCAGGTTTCTCAAAGCTGTATTCTCATCCACGTGGGATTTACACTGAGGCCCCACAAGAAGGTGGACTCTTACAACAACAAGTTGTAATTCAGACCCTACAATCCTAATCCTGGGTATATGCATGAAAGAACCAAAATCAGAGACTTGAACAAACACCCACACGCCAACATTTAGCACAGCACAATCACCTGGATGTGATTCCACAGATGCATGGATGAACAGAACCTGGTAGGCCCTCACAACAGAACAGTACTCACCAGTCAGAAAGAATGAGGTTCTGACGCACGCCACAGTGCGGATGGACCCTGAAAACACTGTGCTAGGAGAAGTAAGCAGGGCACAAAAGGACGGACACTTCTCTGAAACTTCTAGAACACGCAAATCCAGACAGACAGAAGGAAGTTAGATGTTACCAGAGCCTGGGAGAAGGAGGAATGGTATGTTATTGCTTAATGGTAACACAAGTTTTGTTTGTGGTGTTGAAAAAAGTTGTAGAAATAGACGGGTGGTGGTTGTACCCCATTGCAAATATATTCAATGCCACCGGGTTATATATTTAAACCAGTTAAAATGGCAACTTTTATGTAATATACTTTTAAAGATCATAATTCGTATCTCCTCCAGCCATAAGCAGGCCTGACTTACAAACTTAGCTTTTACTGACATTTTCCCCCCTTGGGCAATTTAAAGTGCTAATCCCAAATCCAAGCAACACCCCAAGTCCCTAAGTAATTTAATTGTGCATGCCTCCTCCTTCTAACTCTATTATTTTATCATGTCAGTTGTCACAACAAACCCAGTTCTGAAACTCGAAAGACACAGTGCCAACAAATGACAGGGCCAGCTCCAATGGCAGAATTATCGCTGCTGTCAATAACGCAGGAAAATCTACAGACACAGAAGTACCAAGGCCTTGGTTGCCAGGGGCTGAGGAAGGGAGGGGGTTGAAGCTTCACAACTCCCTAAGCATCCACGGACTTGTGCTAGAAAAAGGCGAGTGCTACGGCCTATGGATTCTACCTCGGCAGCGCTGCTATTTAAAAATCAACAGTCACCCGATGCAGAAAGTTGGGATTGCAACGACAACCCTAAAGACATCAGATCCCTTCTGGAGAACAGAGAGTAATCTCGGTCCTCTGAGAAAGTCCACAGAGGTATCCGTGGAACCCAAGAGAGACCTAGCAAAAGGCACGGCCTAAGCCAGTCCCCAGAACTTGAGACTCAAGGAGGAAACAGCAGATAGGGGCCCCTTAGAGACTGCCACATAAGAACAAGGCTTCCTCTCTTTATCCACAGCACCTGCCCACCTAAAGCAAATGTAACTAAGGATCCATGAAGCTAAGACAAAGCCATTTTCCCCAGACAGGTGAGTAGTGAGTTCCCTTTTTGACTTCTCTCTACATGAAGTCCTTCCATCTAGAAATAAGGCATCCCCAAAAGGCCTTTGTATTTAAGGTTTGGCTCCCAGCCTCCTGAGCTCTTGGAAGGTGGAGGGAGCTATAGGAGGTGTGGCCTGATGGAAGGAAGTGATGTCATTGGGGACGTGGCCTGGTGGAAGGAAGTGAGGTCATTGGGACCCCTACTTCCTGCTGACTCTCTTTCCTGGCCGCCATGAGGCAAACAGCTCACTGGTCTACCTGTTCCCCGCCATGGTGCTCTGCCTCACCAGAGACCTAAAAGCAATCAGACCAACAGATCATAGACCGAAGCTTGTGAAACCAGGAGCCAAATACCTTATACCTTGATTATCCCAGGTCTTTCTATTGCAGTCACAGAGAGAAGACTGACACAGGGAGAAATAGCAGAACAAATGTTTTTTAACAATCCAAGCAAGCTTGAATTTAATTCCCAGTGCCAGTGCTGTCTGAGTGACCTTCATCGCACTGCTTTAGATCACCGCCTTTCGGGTTTCTCATCCTAAAAACATCACCAACATCCACTGCCTAAGACAAATGTAAGGATGAAATTATACTAAGCACAACACTCCATGCAACTCGAAAGGTATTCCGCAAACGGTAGACCCTACACAGGGCCTATTCTAAAATGGCATAAAGGGAGAGACTGTGCTCTGACACTTGGCTGATTGGCCAACGCCTGTTATCTGTATTTTGTGGATGGAAAATATGAGGCTGGCGTCCTTCAAAAGTCAAAGAATAGGGCCCAACTAATTGCTCTAGCTGTGGCCTTGTTTGTTTCTATTTGTTTTGTTTTGTTTCTTTAGCTAAGTAAGGTCTTTTGAAAGGATTTTAACCCCACATAGATTATCTTGGAAAGAAAGAAAAAATACGTGTATAAATGATGGAACCTGGCACCACAGTTATGAAGCAGAGTTTAATTGAGTAATCAAGCCAACATTTCTGCCCCAGAAGAGTATGTATTTTCTGTCTCGATTTTGGCTTGGTTCTCTAAAGGACAGGAGACAAGATTATTTTCTCCCCTTTTAGCTTGGTTCAAGCAAGCAACACCAAGTGTAGCTGAGTGTATTTAAAAAAAAAAACTGTTAGCAAATTGGCAGCTTGAATATTTCACAAAATTATCGCAACACTGTGTTCTGCAATGGTGGCTTCCTCCAGGGAACCCAAAGGCCACATCTCCACGCGTGACCAAGTCAGCCTCACTGGCCTCTGGGTGCCTTGGGTCTGAGGGACGCCCAGGGCGGGTCCTGAATGAGTTGTTTCCCATATACTGAATCTAAATGACTGCTCAAGGGGTGGCTCCTGGGAGCAGCTAGAGCTCTGGGCGGCCAGCCCCGACAAGGGAACAGGAAGGAGCCTTGCCCTCATTCAGTCACGGCAGCTGTCCCCCACCCAGCTACAGCCTACCCCTCCCCACGCTTTCCACCCCCCAGCTGATCCATCGCCTCTCCTCGCCCCCAGCAAAGCCAGCCAGTCCATGAAAAACACCTCAGAGATAGCCAAGGGGAGTCTGCCTGGCATGGCTCTCACCTCCCCTAGACCTCCTGCAGGGATGCTGACCCATGCCTAACTTGGGGCAGAAGGGAAGGGGGCAAAAGAAAAGGCTTCACTTAGGCAGAAAACTCATCAGCTGAACTTGGTGAGCGGCGTCTTTGTGGACAGGTGTGAACTTTTACTCTGCAGTTAGAGGAATTATATTTAGTTTCCCAATGATAGATTCCCCTCTCTCCTCAGTCTCCCAGCTCTGTTCCTAAATCCAACATGTCAGAAATTAGTTTAAGGCGGTACAAAGGTGGGGGCAGAGGTAGGAAGAACAGGGAGAGGTAGAGAGGATTATTAAGGAAAAAATTATGCAGAAGCACTAAGCGATGTGCCCTCGGGGCACGCGAGGAGCTCGCCTACAGCAAGTGGTCAGGGAAGATCGGACTCATAAAGACACTGAAGATGAGGCCCCAGCCACTCCAGGCCCCAGTGGCCCTCGCAGAGCCTCGCTCTTCCCTTCAGGAAATACTTTGTCCCCAAGGTTCTTTTACTAATAAAAGGATCTGATTGGAGAAATCCAACTCTGGAAGAGAGATTACATTTATTCCATGTTTAGCAAGCTCTTCCAAGAGTATCTAAAAATGCCCCCACACACACACACACATGTGTACACACACACACACAGCTTCCAGCAAGACATCCAGACAGCCGGGCCTGTTCCTAACCATTTCACAACTGTGAGGTCTTCCTGGACAACCCTCCCTCCCTGCCAACTCCCACCTGCACAGAATACCCAGATGAACCTGAAGTAAGGCGGGGGGGGGGGGGGTCGGCTGGGGGGTCCCAGGGCTCTCCATATTAAACAGGGGAAGAGTGAAGGATTGACACCCACCCTATCGCCCCAGGCTCATACAGACACCGGGCAAAACCTCAGGTATATCCCAACCTCCTTTGATATGCAGGCGGGGAAATTCACCGAAGCCCAGCTGTAAACAATCCATTGTGGGCCCAAGCAAAAGCCACCAACTTCCTAGACCTAGTGGCGCGTTCAATAACCTCTGCCTCCTTGCTCAGACCCCTTATAAGCCTGGTCCCTTGCACAACCTCCAAACCAGCAGGAGGGGGAAGGTTTATGTTCCTCGCTGTGCCTCAATGAACAGCCCTCACCTGTTGAAGATCTTGAGGATTGAGTCTGGCCTATTCCTTTTCCATTCTGCTGCATTTTCCTAACAAAGAGAACAACACAGTTCTATCCCAATTCACTCGCATCTGCCTCACGGGCAGATGAAGCTATAGAGAACCCAGGGTCCCGTCTGAAGGCTCCTGGCTAGGAGGCCTCTTGGTTAGTAGCAGGGTCGTGAGTTCTAATCCTCCATCTTGCTTTGTCTGTGATATTCAGTTGAAGCAGATGTGCCCAGCTTAGAAGCAGCAATTAGAACACTCCCTCCGCCCAGCCGGTTCCTGCCACTGCTACTTGTTTTATTTAGTGCCTGACCTCGAGGTGCCTGAAAACAGGTGTTTACTAAATTATTGTAATGCTGACATCCGTGACTTGGAGTGCTGTTTCATTACCAACATGCTTAACACTCATGGTGAGAAATATGTAGCAACTGATTATTTTGGGAAACAATTCCCCAGGTTTTTGTGCTGGTTGTTCTTTTCGTTGTTTCTTTTCTAATCAATCTTCCTTCCGCTCTCTTCCATAGTACCCCTGCATTAACCTAGGCAATGGAGAGGACAGCGTCTAGAAACAGACTAAATCAAGAGTGATTATTTTGCTAATCAGTCTGGCTGGTGAGTCCCCAGGTGTTTTCCAAATGCTCTGGGCTGTTGAGATCCCACTGCCTGCTTGGGGTGGTGGGGGGGGGGGGAGCTTTGCAGGGCAAAAAGCTGCCTTGGGCTGGCTGTCCTGTGACTCCTGTACCACCCACAGTGTCCACCTCGAGCCCCAAGAATCACTGTGAAAGGAAGACGGCCCAGGCAGGCACGTGCTCAGCTCGGGGTCAAGGATTTCTCAGACCTCAGAAAACTTCTTACAGCTCAGAAAACCAAGGGAAAGGAAATGCATGGCTTGGGCAAATCATCACTGAAAATTCAATCAGTCCATTTCAGGGACTTCCTAACCCTGGTTG
>NC_063187.1:8132567-8162919 GCF_023159225.1 Perognathus longimembris pacificus
GGGGGTGGGGGTGTTTGCAAGGCAAGCTCAGTGACTTCCGAATCCGGGTCCTAGAGGTTTTGGGGGCAGAGGCGTAGAGAGAGGAGCTTTACTGCTATTAGCTAGCCTAGCAGGAGACCAGGGAGACTCAAAAATACACTATGAGGGGTACCTGGTTGTTTTTGTGGTGTGTTCCCCCCCCCCACCTCCCCAATAAACTTAAGAGATGAGACTCTAGGCCTTTGAACCGACTACTCAAGCTCTGCAACCCCACAGGTTGGGATTTCCAGAACCCAAACTTCAGGCTGCCTCTGGCATCCCTGGCAAAGCAGGGAGAAAACAAGATCTCAGCCATGACAAGCTCAGCTTACCACAGCAAACACGCGCTGCTCCAGGAAGTGATGGAGGCACTGGCGGAGGTAAATAGCAAACAGTCCAGGATAGAAGTGGCAGTAAATTGGAGAAATGCAAAGGGGGCTTGCGAGACCAAAGGGTAGAGAAGTCACAGAGGAAAGCGGTCTCCATGACCTCCCCCAAGTCTAGCCTCACCTGCCTGGCCCAGAGCCCCGGGCCTGTCTCCTAAGCCCTGTAGCACCACCTACTGGGAGAGGCAGAAGCCACATGTACCACAGGTCTCCAGGACCGCATTCAGTCATCTAGCCTCTGGAGTAAGGCCCGGGCTGACCAGAAATGGGCAAGCCAAAGATCAACAGGGCCCACAAAAAAAAAAAAAAAATCTCTACTTAGCGTGATCACAGAAGAACAGGTCATCTCCAAGACTCTAAGAAATGACTGGGGGAGGGGGTCTGGTGTTGTACACCACAGGGCTAAAATACGGTTAGCACATATCCTCTGGAAATAGCGAGCCATTTTTCTCATATATTCCGCTGTCATCATCGGATACGTTACAAAGCACCTGAGCTTTCCTAGAACCACATTTTGGACCCCCAAGACCCCTTTTAATGTACAGCCTGCAGGACGAGAAGCCGATGTCAAGCTTCCTTTTAACCTGCTCTGGCTGATGGGCGAGCCCCCTTGCTCTCTAGACATTTGGAAAGAGAGTGGGCTGTGGCTGTTTATTATTTATTATTACTTGACAACCATGATTACTATTCTACTGTGTGGTCTCCTGACTTGAAAAAAAAAAAAGCGCAGTATGTCTTCCATTCGCAGAACACGGTTTCAATCCCTCTCCAGCAGATAAGGGGCAATCCTGATGTTTTATTTGCTAAATGCTTGCCTATGAAGAAACTCATTTTGCCAGCTGAACTGAAGCCTGCAGTAGAAAATCAGCTCAAAAAAAAAAAAAAAAAAAAAAGGAGTGGGAGGCTGGCATGGGGCCAGAGCAGACAGGGCACCGGAGGAGAGGGGCAGTAGGCAGGTAGCACCCAGAGCCTGCCTGAGACCCAGGGTCAGAAGCCAGTCCTAACCTGGACTTCCAGCTGTCCCAAGGTGCTGGCCTCTGGCCTCCAAGGCCTGACCAGCCCCTCCTCCCCCCACAGACACACAGACACACAGATACACACACACACACACACACACTCGCCACTGACAAGCTGGCGAGGAGACTGGTGAATTCAAAGCTTTCAAGCACGTTAGAAAGAAAGAAAAAAGAACAAACAGCGCAGCCCCAGTCATCTGGCAACTTTTTGGTTCTCTGCTCTGGTTTGTGGTGGTGGCTGATGTGGGGTCCGTGTGTGGTACTGCCCTATCCTCATCCTGCCTCCTGAAACTCCAACCCCCACAATTATGTCTCCTTGTCCAGCCAACTGCTTGCAAATAGGCATGCTCCTCCAGGTTTGTCCTCCCCACCCCCCACCTCCACCCCCACCCTACCCTGGGGGGAAAAGAAAGAAAGAAAGAAAGAAACCCCGGGCAATGTCCAGCAATGGAGGAAGAGAGGATGGGAAGCGGGAAAGGGGGCCAGGACCCTGACTCTCACCCCAGCACCGCGTCTAGGAACGGAGACAAAACTGCTCCCGTGAATTATATAACCACTGCAGCTTCGAGGGAGAAGAGGAATCCAGGTTCCCATTCCGTGGCTGGCATGTTGCTGGAAAGGTAGAGCCCCCAGCCACCACACACTGACTCCCTGCCCCCCACCTCCCATCTAGTGCTCTCCAGATCCTCAGGCTTCCCACTCCTACTTTTAAGGCTCCCCTGCATGAGGAGGGCTTGGGGGTTAGGGAGGGGTGTGGAGGAACAAGGGGACAAAGGCAAAGAAACAGCCTGCAAGGGTGTTCTTGCACAGTCCAGGAGCCTGTGCAAACTAGTGAACCCGGTCGTCCCATGAATAAATGCTGCTCTGGACATCTTTGGGACCACAGAACTGAACTCTCTCCTCCGCAGGACTGCTTACACCAAGAAAGTGGGCAGCACCTGAAGGAGTACTGAAATTCACCCCCACCCTTGGGTCTCCTGCCCGACCCATCCGTGCCTCTTCCTGGCTAGTGGAAGAGCTGGGTTACAGGTGAACTCATGCGGGGAGAAGCTGCCCTGGTGACCCCAAGGCCCTGGCCCACCCTAGGACCCACAACTCTGGCCAAGCACCTTCCTTCCCAAGGAGGCCAGAGGCCCCACATTTGCCACCTAAGCTGGAAGGCAGAGACCCATGGTGCCCGGCTCCACTCCCAAAGGGAGCAGACCAGGCAGGCAGGCAGGCCGGCTGACCAGCAGCACCAGGCTGGACAGAGCAATGCCCTGTCCCCACATGGTGACAGGGGAGGCAAAAGGAGGGAAGAAGCTGGTCCCAAGAGACCTGGAGTCTCCCCACTTCCATGGAGCTGGCCTTTACAGGGCTACTTGAAAGTCTCCCAGGAAGGGAAGAGGCCAATAGCCACGGGCATTTAGGGAAAGACTTGGAGGGATGGAGTCTGGGAGAGATGAGGGGGAGACTACACCCAAAGGGACAAAGAACAAGGAGGACAGGGGTGGCAGGAGGACCCAGCACCCCAACAGGACTATCCTAGCATGCCCTCCATCACTGAGCACTGTCGAAAATAAGAACTTATGTGGGGGGGGGGGGCGGGGGGAGTGGAGAAAGTTCCAGGGACGGGGAGTCAGAGCGGTGCCCTTCTTCCTGGGAACTGGTAGGGGGTGGGGGGTGAGGAGACCCTCGCTGCTCTCCCCCCGAGGGTAGAGAGACTCATCGGAGCACCCCCAACAACATGGAACCGCCAGAGCCTGGCACACCCTGCCATGATGTCCTTAACACATGGAAAAAGCAAAGCCCACACGGCAGGGCCAGCCGCCCTCCGCTTCCCTCCTCAGGTGCTGGCTGGCCCGCGTGGGGGTGAGAATGGGCACCGCGGGGCGGGCGTGGGCGCCCGGGGGGTCGGCAGCAGCGGTGGGGAGGGGAGGAGGGAAGGGGGCGCAGGGTCAGAGCTAAGGGGGGATAGGTGGGGCCACGGAGGGGGACTCGGGAAAGGGGGTACGGGGGGGGACACCGGGCCTCCCCTCTGTATCCCCGCCCCCACCTGCCACCTGGAGCTCACGGCCCCGGGAGGCGGCCTGGGGTTGGGGCGGCGTGGAGCTGGGAGCCGGGGCTGGGGACGCGAGGCCGGGTTTCCGGGCGCGGGGCCGGGGCTGGGGATGCGAGGCCGGGTTTCGGGGACGCGAGGCCGGGTTTCGGGGACGCGAGGCCGGGTTTGGGGCACGGAGCCGGGTCTGGGGGCGCGGGGCCGGGTCTGGGGGCGCGGGGCCGGGTCTGGGGGCGCGGGGCCGGGGCTGGGGGCGCGGGGCCGGGTCTGGGGGCGCGGGGCCGGGGCTGGGGGCGCGGGGCCGGGGCTGGGGGCGCGGGGCCGGGTCTGGGGCGCAGAGCCGGGTCTGGGGGCGCGGCGCCGGGCTTCGGGGCGCGCGGTGCCCGCCGCACCCCAGGCCCCGCCCGGCCCGGCCCCGGCCCGGGCGGTCGTCGCGCTCTCCCGGGCACACGCGGGGAGGCGAGGCCGCGGCGGCCGCCGGGGCAACTTTGCGGGGCCGCGGGCTGGGCGGGCGGCGCGCGCGGGAGGGGAGGGCAGGGCGGGAGCGCTCGGCGCGGCGCGGCGCGTGGGTCGGGCCCGGGGCCCCCGGGGTCCGGCGCGCGGCGGGCGGGCGGCCTTACCTCGGTGGTTCTCCTCGGGGCTGTACATCCTCGGATGCTCATGGACCGCGGACAGGAAAAGCAAAAGACACCGGGCTGTGGCGGGAGCGGCCACGACGAGCCGGCGGCGGCGGCGGCGCCCGAGCGCGCGCGGCCCGGGTCCGGGGGTCCGGGGGGGTCCGGGGGGGGCCCGGCGGCTCCGCCCGCGCCGGCTTTACCTGATGCCCGTCACCGCGGCGAGCGCCCCGGGCCGCGGCTCCCCGCGACGGCCCCGGCGGGCGGCCCGGCCGCGCATCCTCGGCACATCCGGGCCCTGAGCGCCCCGGGCGGCGGCGCCGCGGGAGCCGCGAGGGGGCCGCGGGGGGCGGCGGGGGGCGGCGGCCGCCGGGCGCCCGCGGCCCGGGCCCAGACCCCCGCCCCGCCCCGGCCGCCGCGCCCGGTGCGCGCCTGTCGGGAGCCGGCGGCCGGCCGCGCGCGGGGACCGGCGCGGGGCGAGCGGGCGCGGGAGGCGCCGGCGCGGGGAGCTCCGGGGCGGGAGGACCCGGGGCGGGAGGACCCGGCGTGAGGAGCCGCCGCCTCAGCCGCCTCAGCCGCCGCCGCCGCCGCCGCCGCCGCCGCTCGGGCTCCGCGCGCCGCTCGGGCTCCGCGCGCCGCTCGGGCCGGCGCGGCTTCTGCAGAGGCGGAAGGGAGACACCGGGCGGGCGGCGCTGTCCCCGCCGCGCTCCGCGCTCCGCGCTCCGCGCTCGCTCGCTCTCCCTCGCCCGCCCGCCCGCCCGCCCGCCCGCTCTCCCTCACAGCCCGCCCGCCCGCCGCGCCCTCCCCTGCCGCCCGCCCGCCGCGCTCCTGCAGACGCTGAACGTTTCCAGATGTGGCGGCGGCGGCGGCGGCGGCGGCTGAGGCGGCGCGGGGCGCGGGGCGCGGGGCGCGGGCTCCAACCTGAACTTGAGCCCCCGCCGCGGGCCCCGCCCCGTGACGTCAGAGACCAGAGCCCCGCGCCCCGCCGCGGGGAGGCCGGGGTGCGCGGGGAGGCGGGGGTGCGCGGGGAGGCGGGGGTGCGCGGGGAGGTCGGGGTGCACGGGGAGGTCGGGGTGCACGGGGAGGCGGGGGTGCGCGGGGAGGCCGGGGGTGCGCGGGGAGGCCGGGGTGCACGGGGAGGTCGGGGTGCACGGGGAGGCGGGGGTGCGCAGGGAGGCCGGGGTGCGCAGGGAGGTTGAGATCCGCGGGAAGGGGTTTGTATGGAAAGGTGGAGGCGCACGGTGGCCGGGGGTATTGGGTAGAGGTTTGCACCAGGAAGTCGGGGTGCAGGAGGAGTGGGTGTGCGGGAGGTCGGGGTGCACAGGGAGGGGGTGCACGGGATGTCAGGGTGCTGGGGGAATTCTGGATTCACCAGTAAAGGGGGCCCTCGGAGGTTGGGTAGCCCGGGGAGGGGGCTGTAGGGAGAAGTGCAGGTGCACAGGGAGAGGCATGGGGTGTACAAAGTCGGGGTACACAGGACCCACACGGGTGGCTCTCCCCCTCCATCTGCACCCCCCAGCACCTCGCCTTGCATGCAGCCCCCCACACCCCAACACGGAGGGGCCTCTGCACACAGAAACCCGAGAAGAAGGAATCGAATTTTGCCAACTCCCAGCCCTGGCCCAGAACAAAACCGCAAAATGAGCCGTGATTCCGTGATTCTGTTTGATCAATTATAATCAGAATGGCGGTGGAAGTGACAGGGAAAGGAGAGGACGGGAAGGGGCGGGGAGCCCCTCGCTGGTGAGGCGCTGGCCCCAGATGTCTGGTTCCTCGAGGTGGAAGCGCACTCTGCTTCGATATCCTTACCTGCTTCTTGTAATTATTTCTGCCACTCGGGCCACAATCTGTGAAGCACCTCTCATTTTCCGGAAGCAAATACTTGTCTCTGTCACTCATTGCAAACCACAGCCAGATCCACGGGCACCCCCTGCAGGCCTGGCCCTGCTGAGTTCTGGAGGGAGCCCCGGCCTAGCCTGACACCAGCTCACTTCCCCAGCCCCTCGGGTTCCTTGCCTGGGTGAACCCATGGCCTACAGTCTGTCTGTCTGTCTGTCTGTACCCAGTGTCAACCTCCTATCTGACCTTTCTCCTGAATTCCAGACCAGGGCCAACCTGGCCTTGGTGTGCGATGGGATTCTCACACCTAGCCTGCCCAGATCTGCTCCTCCTCGCCCAGCTATGCACCTGCATGGCTAGCTCAAGACCCAAACCCCAGAACTGCCCAGATCATCGATGAATTTGCCCGGAACCCTGCTCCAGCTCTGCCGCGATCCCTTCAAAATGACTGGCTTAGCCCAGCACACGTGGCCTCACGTCTGTGGTTCCAGCTACTGAGGAGGCTGAGATCTGAGGATCAAGGTTCAAAAGCCAGCCCTGAGGAAGTGAACATCCATGCCACTCTTTATCTCCAATTTAAGCACCAAAAAGCTGGACGTGGAGCTGTAGCTCAAGTGGCAGAGCGCCAGCCTTGAGTGAAAAAGTTCCAGGACACTGTCCAGGCCCCTGCGTTCAGCCCTCAGGGGAAAGGCTGACCCATGACAGCAATCCTCAGCCCCAAACCCTCAGTGGTTCCCCACAGTGAAAGCCAGCTCCCCCCTGTCAGGGGCCTGCAAACACCCACAGGGAAGACTGGGGGCAACTTCTGTGAGGCCATCTCCATACCTCCTCAGACTCCAGGCTGGTACCCCGGAAGTTCCCCAGGCCCTGGGATTGTGGGGGGGGGGCAGGGAGGCTTCATCTCTATTGGTCCTGGCATGCATCTGGGCGTAGATTTTGTTTTGTTTTGTTTTGTTGCAGGTCTTGGGGCTTAAACTCAGGGCTGGGCACTGTCCCTGAGCCTCTTTGTGCTCAAGGTTGGCACTCTACCACTCGAGCCCAGCAATACTTCTGGGTTTTCTGAGTAGTTTTATTGGAGATAAGAGTCTCATAGACTTCCCTGCCTGGGATGGCTTCAAACCCCAATCCTCAGATCTCAGCCTCCTGGGTGGCTAGGGTGACAGACATGAGCTGAGCTGGTAAAATAGAGAGCTGGAACTTAGCCCAGGCTCCCTCTTGGGGTACCCCTCCTTGCCTTCTGTGGGGCTGGTTGGGAGTGAGCTGGCAGGGGAGGTGCTTCGGAAAAGAATAGATTCTGATGACCGCCAAATGATGGCAAAATGAGCTGCACCAAGAGCCAGGTAGTTGAGGAAATTGTGTGTGTGTGTGTGTTAGGGGCTCACCGGCCAGATTTATAGCCCAGCTTCACTGAAAGGTAGGTGCTGTATAAATCTAGCAAGGAAATACTGCCTTCACGCTCTCTTCGCTTCATTTTTCACTTCTCTTTTTAGCTGTGAAATGTGCTCTTTCCTTTCCAGAAAAGAGAAAAGAGAAGGGGGGTAGATATTTCCTAAATATTTGGTCTCGCAATGTACACCCGTATTCTGGAACTGAGCCTTGCCTGCCAGTGACTCTGGCAGGGCCACAAAGGCCCCACGTGCTAAGCAGACCCATTTAGAGTTCCGATCCCGAGACTTGGGAGGGGGGTGGGAGCAGAGGTGGGACTGGGCCTTTCTCTTCATTGAAGGCCTTGATTCCAGGCTGAATGGCATCCTTCTTTCTCCTCTCTCCTCTCCAATAATCATTATCAGTACCACTCAATCTACAGCACCTTAGACTTGAAGATCTAATGCTTGTAGATACACGTACACACACACACACACACAGCACTCTCTATGTCTTAAGAAGGACTGTGTTTGTCCCTCTGTGCAAAACTAATACCTTGTAAATATGGACACTCAATGCCGATTTAGTGCACGATTGACTCTGGAACAAAGACTCCTTTACTAGAACCACAAATATGGTCTCTGGAAACAGTTAAAAGTGTGCTGAATTTCTTCATTACAGTATGTCTGTGAGAGAGAAAGACCTGTGAAAAATCTCAGTACTCAACAAAAACATTGGTTTTAAACAATAACATCGAGAGGTTGTCCCAAATGTCTCTCAGGTCTACACAAGTCATTTGGTCCTCAAAACAACTTGGTAAAGGAAGTCCTCCTAGCTGGGAGCTGGAGCTCACACCTGTCATCCTCGCTACTCAGGAGGCTGAGACCTGAGGCCTAGTGACTTGGGAGGCTGAGATCTGAGGATTCAGGTTCTAATTAGCCCAGGCAGAAAAGTGTATGAGATTGATCTCCAATTAACTACCAGAAGACCAGAAGTGGAGCTGTGGCTCAAGTGGTAGAGCGCCATCCTTGAGCAAAGATAGGCAAGTGAATGTGCAAGGTGAAAGAAAGAAGGAAGGGAGGGAGGGAGGGAGGGAGGGAGGGAGGGAAAGAAGGAGGGCGGGAGGAAGGGAGGGAAGAAAGAGAAAGAAGCAAAGGAACAAAGAAGAGAGAGAGAGCTAGGAAAAGAAGGAAGGAAAGAAAGAAAGAAAAGAGATAGGAGGATAGCAGCTCACTGCATGCCCAACTGTCTGACCCGCTCTGGGAACCTCTCCTTGCTGGGGGACAATCCAACACCTCATATGAACTCAAAGCTCCCTTCCTCGATTTGTCAGCCAGCCCGTGGCCTGGGCTCATGACGTATCTAATCCATGCCCCACCCCACCCCTTTCCTCATGTGCAAGATGGGACCTGTGTCCTCGGCTCCTCCGATTCTTTGCGGTCCCATGGCGAGAGGCAGCATCCACGGTGCGTCACGGCACCTGTGCTTCCTGGATGCAAGGGCAGGAAGGAGCCTGTGTGGGGTGCTGTCCTCAGCTCGCCACAGCAGCCTCTGCTGCCCCAGCCGTCCGTGGGCTCGCTTCCCTTTCAAGCAGGTGCATAACTCAGGTGAGCTCCCAAAACCCTGCCAACCCTGCCTGGGGCTCGCTGCCTTCATTGATGAAATAGAAGTGGCGCTGGCTTCACCGAGCAGTGAGTGCGTTCAGCACAGTTGCTGGGTGTTAAAGGACACCCCCTTCCTTCGCACTCCCCCACTGGCTTGACAGCTCTTTGGGTACACCATAGTCCGGCTGGCGTGAGCGGCACTCTTGATCTATGGGCTCTCTAATAGAATCCATTTCCCAATCCTCAACTCAAATGGACTCAGCGCAACCCAGCCCCGGGTAGCACGGTGCGTCTGGAGCATCCGTTGCCCGTGGGCTGCAACCCCTCCAGGACATCGAACAGCGAGCCATGCTAAACACGGGGGCTCGGAAGAACTCTTCCTCCTCACTCCACAGCGCTCTCTCCACCTGGCGCCTGCGCGTCACCAGGACAAGTGCAATCCCGTATCGACCATTGCTTCTAGAAGCTTATCGTGTGATTGTGTTGCGTGTGCTCCGTTGGACGTTAATAAAAATGCGTTGTGAAATAGCAGTCACTGGAGGCTGGGAGGGAGGAAAAGGAAGAGGCGGGGGTTAGATAGGGCCCCCAAATCAGGGACATGAAAGGAATAGCTCCAGTGTTCTCTTCGTGGAAGACAGCTAGCAGTCGGCATCAGTTTAGGATATATTCCAAAATCACTAGCCAAGCACGCAAAAGAGTCCCAACACATAGGAAGGATAAATGTTTGGAGAGATGGAAATGCTAATTACTCTGATTCAATCATTACATATGTAACGCATCCAGTTACCACACTGTACCCCATAAATATGTATAAATATTACATGTCAATTAAGATCAATTTTAAATGGAAAAAAATTACAAGGATAATTGAATCCAAAAGAAATAGTGTAACCCAAGCTATAGTCACAGTTTTTTTTTTTAAATTTAAACTTCAATGTAGAGCCAAGCATGGTGGCTCAAGCATGTAATCGTAGCTACTTGGGAGGCAGGAGATTGAAAGACCACGGTGCGCAGGTCAGCCTGAGCACAGAAGTCTATGGGATTCCATCTCAAGAAATAGCTGGGTGTCACACAGCTATCATCCCAGAGACAAAGGGAAACAAACAGGAGGGTCATAAGCCAGCTAGGCCAGGCACAAAGCAAGACCCGATCTTAAAAATAACCAATGTAAAAAATAAATAGATGAAAGGTGGGGGGTGAGCCTGGCAGCGTGGCTCAAATGGTAGTGGGCCTGCTTAGCAAGCGCAGAGCCCTGAGTCCGATCCAATATAAATAGATAAATACTCTCAATTTCTAGTCTACCCCTCTTTGCCTCTGATGGTGATCAATAATAAGACTTTTTGAGGAGGAAGAAAATATGCTATGCTGGGGTTAAGACTTAAGGAGGGACTGGAATATAAATGTTTCCAAGGAGAGAAGGAAAACATTGTGGAATTTCTGACTGTTAAACACGGGGCTTCTTTATATTTTAGAAAGGATAATAGATGGTATCGCATAGCTGGGGTGTTTATGTTTCGCTGGAAACTTTGTAAAGAATGATGCAAGGATTTTATTTGGAGCTGTCAAGATTTACAAAGCACCAGAAATTGCATCATTTGTAGCCATTTAAACTCATTGTGAAGCAGTGTTGGGTACTTTCTCAACACTGGTTCTGAGGGAAGCATAAAGCAAGCCATGTACAGAGTCCCCCCACCCCACCCCTCCCCACTCTGGTTTAATCCAGGCTGAGGTCAAGGTGCAAGCCAGCGCACACCTGGGCTGGGCAGGTGGGAAAATGCATGTGGAACCAGTGAGCACCTGTGGCTTCTCACTACCACTCTGCTTTCCGCCTTGTCAAGGTTTCTCATCTTCTCCAGGACCAGTCATTCACACCTTATAATCCTAGCTACTCAGGAGGCTGAGATCTGAGAGACATGGTTCAAAAAGCAGCCGGCAGGAAAGTCCCCAAGACTGTTGTCAAGGCTAGAACTCTGCCACTGGAACCACACAGCTCCACTTCCAGCTTTTCTGGTGGTTAACTGGCAGATGAAAGTCTCACAGGCTTTTCCTGCCCAGGCTGGCTTTGACCATGATCCTCAGATGTGCTGAGTAGCTACGATTTTTTACAGGTGTGAGCTACCAGCACCCAGCACCATAGAGACATTTGATGTCCAGGCCTTAAAAAAATCCTCTGGTTTGCTCTCAGACTGCCAAAGGAATGACCACATTGTTGGGGGGGACAGGGGAATCCTACAAGTAGGAAGAAGAGATGACTGCTACGTCCATGCTTTCAACAACGAGGGCTCTGCTATCCTCCATCTCCCTCTGTGGGAACCACGGCCCATCTCCACAAGCACTCTGTCCACGCACAGGCATCCAGCACCAGCATTCCATCCTGAGGACTACAGCCCAGGCTGAGGGCTGCTTGTGCTTCCTTCCCTGAAGCCTCGGAGTCTACACTCATCCCTAGGTCCTCTTTCTGCCCATACCCAGTCACCGACAGTCATGCTCAGCACCCATCTGACAGACGACTCCTACCCATCCTTCCAGGCTCGGTTCCAAGTGTCCCTGGCCCAACTCCTCTTCCACACTCTCAAAGAGCTTACGGCTGGGCACCTCTACCAAAGGACCAGTTTAGAGACTCGCGTGGCTTGTCTACCTCCCTGCATCCGCAGCCACATTTTGAGCACCTCAAGGTCAAAGGCTGCGTTCAACTTCCCTTTGCCTTTCCTTTCCCAAGCATAGTATTCAGTCCCTAGAAAGCAGCAAACAAACATTTGATTAATGAGTGACCGAGTGACCGCACCCTCCACCCCTAAAGGTGATGAGAGGAGTGAAGGCCAAAGGAACGGGTTTGCTAACGGCACCATTTCAGACACATCGCAGCCTGGGTGCATAGTCTCAGGAGGAACTTTTGGGGCCGAGAGACCTGCCCTACTTCCTTCAATCATCTCACTGAAATACCCACATGAAAGGACTGGCCTTGAGCTGGAAGAGAATGTTCTTGGAAACCTCCCCGGGTGGTCACGGAGGAGATCAGTTCAAAGGGAGTCTGTCCTCTCCTCATTGTTCTGGGGATTTTTCTGCTAAGCAGACCCTGAGTTGAGGGGCTGGGATACTTCACACAAAGCTGTGGTCCTGATTTTTTTTCCCCATTCAGACACCCCTGTGTGTCCAAGGTGCTTCCGTCGAACACAGAGCTGCCTCTGCGACTTTCCTACCTATGGAAGAAGTGCTCGGTGGCTCCAGCCGTCACCCTAGCTACTCAGGAGGCTGAGATCTTGAGGGTCGTGGTTCAAAGCCAGCCCTGGCAGGAAAGTCCATGAGACTCTTATCTCCAGTCAATCAAGAAAAAGCCAGGAGTGGAGCTGTGCTTCAAGTGGTAAAGTGTAAAAAAAAAACAAAACACACAAGCTCAAGGGCAGTGCCCAGGATTGAGCCTTTTCCTTTCTCCTTTTCTTTCTCAAGCTCCTATGGGTGAGCTTTGTTGAGGGATCTCCCTCTGGGAACACCGAGATCCAAGACTGTCAGGGCTTGCTGTGATGGTGGAGTGGATACCGGGAAACAGTGAGAGGAAAACCAGACCAAGCCATCAGCAGGGAAATACTACGCAAGCTGGCTCAGTCACTAGAGATCTGACGCCTGGAGCTGCACCACTGGCCACACTAGGTGCGAGCAGCCATGTCATTGGCCGCCCCACATGTGAGCTGCCGTGTCATTGGTCATTCCACTTCCACGCTGCTGTCCTGTAATTGGTCATCCCAAGTCTGAGCTGCTGCATCACTGGTCATCCCCGCAAAACCCAGCCTGTTATGAAGCCTGGGGCCAGCGGCACTCTCTCAACAATTCTCTCCTTCTGGGCTTTTTTGGCTGATCAAAAACGCTCCTAAAATACACTGCTTATTGTGAAAACCCAGATGCCGTATCTTACGTGGCCCCGCCTAGCAAAATAAGAAAGATAAGAAAGACGCCCCGGTGAGGGGCCCTGGCAGGTTACTTTACCCCGAGCAGTAATGAGGACTCGCTGAGTTGAAATGTTTGGGGGTCACCTGTTCCGCGGGGGGCCAGGCAACCAGGCCGCTAGCGCCGTGGTCACCCACACTGGGTTGTGTGTGTGTGACCAGGAGAGGTCACTGCCATCCCCTCAGAGTCCACCGTGACTCAGGCTTGGTGAATGGAAATGTAATCTTCAGGTTAAAGGGTGATTGATTCGGGATCCTGTTTTAGATTTTAATATTCCTGTGAGAAAGAACTCTCCCAGGTTCTACGGCACTGGCAAGGCAACGTGAACTATCTTATTATCCTCCCTCTCTCCCCATCCAATAGGTACGTAAGAGGCCTGGGCCACATTCGAGCGTGTGTGATCTTGTTCTTTGCCTGGGAAAGTTTTGAACCGGAGCTGGGAGTGAGAATGGAGGAAGGAGGCTTGAGTGAAGAGAAGGACGATCCGAAGATAGACAGCTTTGGGGGCCACTTCACTGTTGTGCTTAGGAGGGGGCCATACCCAAAGACCCACCTACAGGACCCATATTTGTTGGAAGATCAAGACAGTCAGTTTCCTCCTTCCTTCCTTCCTTCCTTCCTTCCTTTCTTTCTTTCTTTCTTTCTTTCTTTCTTTCTTTATTTCTTTCTTTCTTTCTTTCTTTCTTTCTTTCCTTTCTTGCCAGTCCTGGGCCTTGGACTCAGGGCCTGAGCACTGTCCCTGGCTTCTCTTTGCTCAAGGCTAGCACTCTACCACTTGAGCCGTAGCGCCACTTCTGGCCGTTGTCTATATATGTGGTGGTGGGGAATCGAACCCAGGGTTTCATGTATACGAGTCAAGCACTCTTGCTAACTAGGCCATATTCCCAGCCTCCTGTTTCTTTCTTGTCATTTGGTTGTGAGTCTTGAACTAGGGCCTGGTGCTGTCCCTGAACTCTTTCTGCCACTTTGAGCCACAGCTCAAAAACTTGCAGTTTTCTGGTAGCTCATTAGAAGATAAAGAGTCTTGCAGACTTTCCTGCTCATGCTGGCTTGGAACTGTGATCCTCAGATCTCAGCCTCCTGAGTAGCTTGGATGAGCCACCAGTGCCTAAGCTAGCTTCCATTTTTTAAATGTGCAAACCATTAACCTAGGGATCATGTTAAAATGCAGGTTCTGGTTGAGTAGACGTGGGTGGGCCTGAGAGCCTGCATTTCTGGAGAGTTCCCCATTGAGGCTGAAGCTGTCGGCCCCCAGTCCACACTTTGATGAGCAGGCCCAAGTATATCTGAGCTTTGCACCCTTCATCCAGATGAGCATAATTAGAATCCTGGGCCCCTGTAAATCCCTCCCTGGCTGGTACCGTGGTCAGGGCCAGTTCTACAGGACTCAAACACGGGGCAAGCCCTGTCCTTTCTCAGCCGAGTTGGGGGGCCCCCATGTGACTTCCCCCTTCTCCCTCAGATACCCGCCGGGATATTTTTGGTGCAATCAGTGCCCTTTAGCAAACAGTTTCAAGACTGAGTTGGGTCCTGGGTACGCTCTATCCCCCAGCGATCGCTTGAGTATCGTAAAAACCTCTCCGTGGGCGACAGCTCGAGGGCCTCACCGTTGGGAAGAGAAATTCGACCTCTTCTTACTGAAAGATTAAAATTCCTGGCCGCCTCCCCAACAACAAGGTCTTTCTCTGTCCTGTCCAAGCGCTCGACGCGGGCAGTGTGGATAGGAGACCAGCAGATTATTGTGACTCTTGACTGCTGGCACGCAGGGGGGAGGCCAGGGGCTGGGGGAGCTGAGCTGGTGGGAGCATTGCCTAGAGGAGAATGAGGTTCAGTCTTGCACAAATTACGGTGGTAACCAAATACCGCCTTGGAGCAAGAGCTGGCTCTCAAGCCACATACACCAAAGGTAGCCGGAGGAGGACATTTTGGGGATTAAAAAAAAAATGGGAAGGAAGTCAACCAGGTTCTTAGCACCCCTGCTTCATGTGCGGAAGCTCTGCTTGTTTTTATTGAAACAGAATCTGCCAGATGTGTTTTGGTTTTTTTTTTTTTGGGGGTGGGGCGGGCTGACCATGAACCATGATCCTCCCATCTCTGCCTCCCACGTAGCTGGAACTGCAAGCATGAGCCACCATGCTAAACCACTTTCTTAGTATTCTGGACCTAGGAGTTTGGGGACCACTCACCTCTTCCTCCTCCCTCCAGAAAAAAAAACAAACCAATACCATCTCTATTCTGCCAAAAGGTGCCCAGAGTGCCCACTGCTGCGACTCTTTTTTGAAATCCATAACAGAGTAGCTGCAGCCCTCTTCCTCCCCACCCCGCTGCCCACCCCATTCCTTATTCTTTGCCTTAAAGGGAAACGTGGCTTCCTGGACTGAGTCTATGTGGTTCCGGTTCAAATTTCGGCGGCAAGCTCTTGGTGCAGTTGGGCCCTGCTGTCTCGGTAACATATAGGCAAGTATGACCCTTTCTGTGGGAGAATTTGTGGATTCTGCAGCTCGCAGAGTCCTAAGAACTAAGCCCTGGCTCAACCCACACCCCCCCACCCCCCCACTGACCAAGAAAGGAAATAAGCCCCACGGGGTGTTCCAAACAGAGAATTCCCAAGACCACAAAATCAGGAGCAGGCCATCTCCGCTCCCTTCCCGAAGTGGAAGAGACACAGCCACCCAGCCTCAAGGAAAGAAAAAAGAAGAGGACGACGACATAAATCACAAGCAAGGAGATTTAGATCTGGCATGAAGCAGAGCCCGCCGGCAATGGAAGATGATTAAATACTAGAATAGCTGCCGTGGGGAATTGAGAAATGGTCCTCCCCGGAGCTCCATCCGTTACGACAGGACCGCTAAACCGTCCGTCCGGGACGCTTTAACCGCACCGCCTCTCGTGGTGGAGGCAAGGAAACACAGAGATGATTCTTCTTCCTGGTCCTGTTTGGGGGTGCTGTCATCTGGGTGTGGATCCCGGTGGAATGTGGGGTGCTCCCCGACGGGGTGACAGGAGGGTCGGCATTTGTGGAGAGGGCGGGAGGTGGTCTGCAGGGCTCTGGCTGGCAGAGAGGAGAAGGGGGAGGGCCGCATGGAGAAGCTGTGCTGGGGGTTTGGGGCGGGCGGGTGGGCCACGGGAGCTGGAGGCAATGGAGAGGTGCTAGGATGCCACCCATGCCGGATGGCTCCAGCCCAGTGACAACCTCAAAGAAACGGCCTCCTCTGGGGACGCTGAGGCCGGACACCGTATCTTTGTCCAGGCCCCAGAGCACACCCCACCGGACCACCCAACTGCTGGCAACGCCTCTCGGCCTGGCCTGCCACTCCCCTGTCACCACCCCGCCCCCCCCCAAGTCCTCCTTTGCCTTGCCGTTGGGTGGCTGAGTGCCGCCTCCCCCGTACCGCGCACCCTACCCCACACTTTTCCTCATGAGATTGGCACTCGGAATTAAAACCACCTGTCTTCTGGCCCCTCGGCCTTTCTGCCCCCCCCCAGTTCCCTTGAGGACAGGAATTGCGTGTCGTGGGTCTCCACGGCCAGCACGTGAGGCGCCCTCGGGGAGATGGTGTGCTGAATGAGTGAGCAAACAAATGGATGGGTGGAACAAACCACAATGGTGACAACACATGGTTTCCATTGCTCAGATACTGACCAGCAAATCACAGTGACACGCGTGCGTGCGTGCGTGTTTGGAGGTTTGCCGCAGGGGAGTAGGTTGGGAATGATCAAGTAGTAACTCCTGCTGCCCCTGGCCACTCGCCCCCTGGTCCCCGGCTGGAGACCGTGGTGCCACGCCAGCCGGGCCCCACGGGGTGGGTCCTCCAGCCCACGACATCTGACATGAGGACGGAGCTCCTCGCCAAGCTGAGACTTCCTTCCTTCAAGTCTTCCCTGTGCTTCTAGACCCATTCCTGGAGATCGTGCGTGCACACGCGTGTGCACACACACACTCACACTCTCCCTCCTGCACACACCAGGGAGGCAACGCGAGGAGTGTGGCGTTGAGTCCTAACTCTGCCCCTTTCTAGGTGTGTGAGTCGGGGAAAGCCACAGAGCCTCCCCGAGCCTCTTCGGTGACTGGAGTGGTGACTCCCAGAAGAACTGGGAAGGTGGGAAACAAGTGTCTTCATACAGTGGACACACCCTCCTCTTCCTCTCCATCCCTGGTTCTTGTCCTCTAGCTGATGACCATGAAAACTGGCCCTCCTTCATTTTGGACATTATATTGCTGTTAATGGTGCCTCTGCTTACTTCACCCTCATTGACAGGCACATCTCAAGGTTATTAGGTATTTAGGTGCTCTCTCTCTCTCTCTCTCTCTCTCTCTCTCTCTCTCTCTCTCTCTCTCTCTCTCTCTCTCTCGATGACCACTGGAGATTTGACTTGCGGGGACTCAAAACGACAGGGAGCTGGCATTGTGCTCTCCTCTGTTTGAACGTGAGATAGCCCAGAAACCTTTGTCCTTCTGGCTCTATGTGAAGTCCCGAATAGAAGGCTTAGCCCCCACCAGGGCCATACAGGACCAGGGAAGACACCGAGCTTGGAGGAATGACGGGGGGGTTGAGCTGGATTTTCCGTTTCTGTTCTGGGGGTTTAACGTGGCCTGTGTTCCAAGGGAAAGGGGGATTGAGGTGTTTCGGGGCGCAGCAGTGTCCCACGCCTGAGTCCCCTCAGAACCAGGCCAGGCTGGGGCCGTGCCAGGGACTGCGGCATGCCGGGACCTGGTCAGGAACCAGGAGGACGACCCCGGTGGGCACAGAGGCAGACTTTCCACCCAGTGCCACTTGTGAGGGGAGGTCCCACCCACGGATCTCTTGGGGTCCCCCGAGACAGTTGGGCCTTTCAGGCATCGACGCCACAGGGTTGACTCAGTTTCCCCTCCGCCGCCCTATCTACCATTGGCTTGATCCACTTGGGAAACTTTGATTTCCTACAGAGGAGCCCTGACCTGACCCCAAAGCAAGCCAGCCCTTGGTGGGGGGGGGGGTGAGTTATAAAGCTAGAGCTTCCCTCTCCTGCCTTCTTGTGTTATTATTTCCAGTACCTGGGCCTAGGCAATTGACTGCTCAACCAGACCTAGTTCTATAAATATTTCTGCTTTGAAAAGCCACGGTGACATCCTTCCCCCTCAAACTCCAAACCCACGACAGCAGCAGCGTCTCGGGAATACAGAATATGAGGCAGACACGACTGTTCTACCAGCCCCGGAGGTGTGCAGCCTCCCGGTCCAGAAGTCAGAGGGCAGAAGCAGCGCTGAACTCTGAACCCCGCCTCCTTTCAGGGGTTCTGCATTAATATATATATATATATAATATAGTATATATAATTCGTAAGATATTACATATGGTATATATAATATGATATATATGATTCCCATCGGCGCTTCCGAAACATCCGCCATCCTCACAATGACTTCACGAAGCATTTGGTGAGTTTGGTCAATAAAGCAAGCAAAAAAACAAGATGCTTTGTTTTTCCCCCAGAGTATCTGGGGCCCCTTTCTGCACGCTTTGCCGGGGGCTGGGACAGAAGCCTCCAACCTAACGGGCCACCTGCGTGTCCACGGCCATGAAGCCCGCTTCCTTCCCGCCTGGCTGGGCCCCAGCCTCTGCCTCCCCCCACTTCCTTCTCCAAGCAGGGCAGGCTGGCACCAGCTTGGCGTGCCTTACAACAGAAGATTGCTGAAAAATAAAATCTCAGAGATTCTGTGAGCCAGTGGTTAAACACAGCCAGGATGAAAACTCAATTATGTAACTTACAATCAGACGGTTTATTGTAGAGAGAGGCGGAAGGGGGAGCTAACTCCAAAAACCCAGTGCTTCCTAATTATTATTTCATGGCGTTTCGCAATCGCCATTCTCCCTGCATTGCTACGTCTGGCGTGCTCAGAGGGCGGGAATATTAGGTGATGGTGTGTGCCTCCAAACTCCACGCTCTCTGACACTCACCTGGTGTGCGTGCGTGCATGTGTGCATCCATGTGTGCATCCATGTGTGTGTGCATGTGTGCCAGTACAGGACCCGGGCATTCTCTCCCTTTGCTTTTCCATTCAAGGCTAATGCTCTGCTGCTTGCACCGAAGCTCCACTTCCAGCTTTTTGGTGTTTGATTGCACCTAAGAATCTCCTGGACCTTTCTGCCCAGGCTGGCTTCAAACTGCGATCTCGGCTCCTGAGCGGCTGGAATGACGGGCGCGAGCCGCCAGCCACATTGGTATTTTGGCTTGGAGTCACAGGGAGTGTTGACGACAGAGGTCAGCGAGTGCTGCGCATCAGGACTGGGTTTGTGTTCGTGGTTTAGACTCTGGGCCTGCAGTGTGGTGCTCGGCGTGGGTTTTATACTCTAAAACACTGCAAGCAACAACAACAACACCCATCTTCAGAACCCCACTTTGGCAGAAAGCATAACCACTGTGCTGAGGGCCTTGAGAAGGCAAACGGTGATTGTCCTAACTCGTCCTGCTCTGCCTGCAAGCCCACGGCGGGCCTCCAGCTGGGCTGCCTCCCTCCTTCTGCCTCCTCGCTCTCCGGAGGAGGTTGGTGGCAGGGAAAGCCGCCACCAACCTTTCCTGACAGAACGCGTGGAAACAGAATCCAGTCTGCTCACCAGCAGAGTCATTTTAGGGCCACAGAAACAATAGCAGTGAACTCCCTTGGGTTGATAGAAGCATTCAGCAAGAGGTTAAAAACACCGAGAAAAGACACATCGGCCCCAACCATCTTGTATCCCAGCACTAAGCGGGTATTTAGTAATTACCCAGGTAATTGGATCAATGCACTTAGCCAGGCCTACCTCCTGTCCTCTAGAAAAATCTATGTGCAGAGCTTAATGATACACCTTGTCAAAATTCAGACGGTATCCTGTTATTTTTTTAAGTGTGATTAACTCATCTCTGTCTGATCTCAGAGTTCTTGACGAGTTGTCTTCACTTAAAGCCAGCCCGCAAGAATGGCAGGAATTGTTAACACATTTCCCCACAGGGGACAATTTGATTAGTTCTGAAGAGGAGGAA
This sequence comes from Perognathus longimembris pacificus, assembly GCF_023159225.1. Classification (NCBI taxonomy): domain Eukaryota; kingdom Metazoa; phylum Chordata; class Mammalia; order Rodentia; family Heteromyidae; genus Perognathus; species Perognathus longimembris. Next base: position 8,152,392 of record NC_063187.1, read on the forward strand.
GCAGCCGACCACTCTTCCTCTGCTGGGTCTAATGCACCCCCGGCATCGCTGGGGACGGGCAGGGGGCCGGATTGGGGGGGGGGGTGACACCAAGCAGATCCTCATATCCAGGCATCACAGAACCAGCCTCCAACCCGTGGGACCATTCCACAAGGAAGCGGGGAGGGGCAGCCTGAGTTCGTTTGGTTGTACTCCATAAAACTTAGGAAGCTAGCCGGGCACTGGCGGCTCACGCCTGTCACCCTACCTACTCGGGAGGCTGAGATCTGAAGATTGTGGTTCAAAGCCAGCCCAGGCAGGAAAGTCCATGAGACTCCCATCTCCAATGAACCACCAGACAACCAGAAGTGGCGCCGTGGCTCAAGGTGGTAGAGCGCCAGCCTTGAGTGAAAGAGCTGACAGACGATGCCTGGGCCCTGAGGTCCAGCCTCATTATGGACAAAAAACAAACAAAAACCAACTCTCCCCGTTTAGACTAAACTTGGATTTAAATAAAGACGCCTGCTTTTCCGACAGTTCACATCATGCTTAACATTCATGTCAGACACCCCAGAGGCAGCAGCACCAGAGTCGTAGCCACGGGCCCGAGGGGTCCCCAGGTCATCAGGGCTGGCCACAGCACTGTGCAGGGCCCCTTCATTACCCACAGGAAGCATGGAGAACACCCCACCCTCCCATCTTCAAAAACTATCTCACAGAAGAGAGAAAATGGTGCTACAGCAGCTTCCTCTGGACTCCCAGAGCTAGCTTCTGCTTTTATTGTTATTATTATTACTTTATTAATGCTGGTCCTGGGGCACTCACTGTCTCTGAGCTTGTGTGTGTGTGTGCACGCGTGCACACACATGCGCTCAGGGCTGGCACTCTACCACTTGAGCCACAGCTCCTCTTCTGCCTTTTTGAATAGCTTATTGGAGATCAGAGTCTCAGGGAACTTTCCTTCCCTGGGCCGGCTTCGAACCTCGATCCTCAGAGCTCCATCTCCTGAGCAGCTAGGATGACCCGGTGTCAAGTCACTGCCCAAGCCCGGCTCAGACTCCCGCAGGTACAGCTTCACAGTTTATGATGATATCAAAACACTTGTTTCCAAGCGGCCTTTCAGCAGTACAGCAGTCAAGAAAAGTAAATGTGATTATCTCCTTATTGCAGATAAGAAGGGGCCTGGTGCCTGCAGGATACCAGAACCCCACCGTGGGGAGGGAGGGGGCAGCTTCAGAAACTGCCTCCAAATCCAGCGGCCAAGGTCCAAGCCCACAAGCCTTCGGGTCCCGGTGAGGCCTGGCAGCCTCCTGTGACCGTCCACGCTCGGCCCCTGCCCCGGGAAGACCTGGGACCCAGGACGACGGGTCACCACCATCAGTCAGGAGGGAGGGAAACCACAGACTCGCCCTCTCAGAAAGGACTCATTTCTGCCCCGGGATGCAGCCTGACCCTCCCACCCCCAGCTATGAGTCTTGCTTTGGTTGGAGGCCACTGGGCCAAACCACCCAACACAACATGGAGCCCTCCCCTTCATACCCGGCCACTCACATGCTAACCATTCTCAGACGTCAAATAATTCCCATGACCACAGCAGACCTCACCAGGCCAGCTCGACCGTGGCTCCCATCTTATAAACCGCCTGAGTTGAGGAAACTGAGGCCCAGTCCCCCCCCCCCCCCTCGCCACCCAGAGGGTGCGGCAGGGCGTGGAGCCGGGGAAGCGGAGCCGTGGCTTCGGCTTGGGTGCGGGGGGGGGGGGGGGGGCTGAGCAACGCACGCGGCCACACCTCCTCGGGTCCCCCGAGTGTCACCTGTGCTGGCGGCCACAGCGCGGGAGACGCACCTCGGATCCCTCCCCACCCCCAGCATCCCCACGGAAAGCCGGCGGGAGGGCGGAGGGGGGGGCGGGCTGGGCGTCGCCATGGCGACGATCCCCGGCGCGGGGGGCGCGGCCATCGACTGGCGCTGCCTGGCGCGCGCTGGGTCGGCCGGCCGGCCGGGGCGGGACGCCGGGAGGGGCGGGGCCGGAAGTCCCCGGGCCGGCGGCGCGGCGGCTCGCGGGCTCGGCCGTCGATTGGGCGTGGCTGCGCGGACCCCCCCAGCGCGCGTGCGCGGGCGCGGGCGCCCCGCGGTGGGAAGATGGCGGCGGCGCTGGCGGCGGCGGGCGGCCTGCGGGCCCGGGGCCGGGACATCAGCCTGGCGGCGCTGCAGCGCCACGACCCCTACATCAGTCGCATCGTGGACGTGGCCAGCCAGGTGGCCCTGTACACGTTCGGCCACCGCGCCAACGAGTGGGTGCGTGCGGCCGGCGGGGCGGGGGGGGGGGCCGGGCAGCCGGGCCGGGCGGGAGGGCGGCGCGGGCGGCCCCCACCCCTCCGGTGCCCGGGGCTGGGGTGCGGGACCCCAAGGCCTGGCGGAGTCACCAGGCGTCCGGACCTCCCCCCTCCCCGCGCCCAGGCCCGGCCCCCGGCCCCCCAGCTTGTGTGTCTTGAACCCCGCAGCCCGGGCCCTGAGCCCTGGAGGCCCCCTGCGCTGCCCCCGTCACGTGGCCACCCGGGAGGCCGGCCGGAGAGGCCTGGCTCCTGAGCATCCACGGGGTGGGGGACCCCAGCTTGGGAGTGCAGGCACACCAACCCAAGAGCTGACTCGGGGAGGGGCGGTGGCATGGCCCAAGTGACGAGCGCCCTCCCGGCCAGCCAGCGACGGAGTGGACGGTGTCTTCCACACTGAAACGTGTGTGTGTGTACATAGGTGTATCTCATAAAGACGTTCTGTGGTTGACTTTCATTGACACGTGTGAAGCAGGGATCCCGTACTTAATTCTGCAGTAGTGAGAGGACGGGTGGTACTGCCAGCTGGCTCCTAGTCTGGAGACCCTGGGAAACTTCCCAGCCACTTGCTAGAGGCGTTCCCCGGCCTCCCTTGCAGAGTCCCTCCACTGAGGCTTAGCGGATACCAGGAGGCCCCTCTCCACATGAGCTTCACGTCGAGGCAGGGCCCGTCTCTGCGCTGCTCTCGGGAGTCCCCTCGGGAGTCCCCGCTGTGTGGGCTCGTGGCTCGGGCCAGGTCCTTCAGAGGCACTGGAGGGCGGAGCGCTTGCCGTGGACCAGCCAGCCGCCACTGCGCTGTCCGCCACCCCTCTGGAGTCTTTGCACGGGTACCCTTGGAGGGGACTCTAGCTGGAGAGAGCCTTCTCGGAATGAAGGCGACAGCAAAGGCGAGGAAGCACTGGAAGATGTGTGGGTGACATCCGGTCATCAGAGGGAAGAAGTGAGAGCCTCCGCAGAGCAGACACGAGCATTTCCAGAGCCCTTCATCCCAGCGGGAGCTCACGGCCTCTGAGGGTGCAGGCAGTTCATTGTGTTCTCTATGTTTTGCACATAAAGACGCGGCTGGGCCCAAGGCCTTACGTGTGCTGGGCCAGCACCCTCTTGAGGTCTTGGAGCAGAATGCTAGTCCACGCCAAATCAGTGGGTTTTTTTTTTTTAATCTAAAAACCTGGCCTTGTTGCAGTCCTTCATCTGTCTACCGGTGAGGGTGGAAATGCTGCCTGGTGGGCTGCTCTTCTGGGTGACTTGGCGTAGCAAGACACAGTGAACCCAAGAGTTGAGCGGGGCGGGGGGGGGGGCGCTGAGGTGCAGGTGGGCTGGGGGAGGAAGGGACAGTGGCCCACTCCATTACGGCTGCCTTCCCAGGGAAGCTTGGGAGCCACTCACCCCGAGTCCTTGGGGAAGATGAGGGGGCTTGGTGCCATGGGGTTGTGTGAAGCTCGCGACTCTGACACACAGGTGGGTGTGTTGCACGCACAGATGGCTGTGTTTCTGTCTTCCAGGAGAAGACCGATGTGGAAGGGACGCTGTTTGTGTACACAAGGTAAGGCTGTTTTCCTCTCAGAAACAGCGGGATGTTTCGGTGCCATTGTCCTGCGTCTCCAAGTGCAGTGTTGATTTAAATGAAACAGCCGAGTCCTGGTTTGAAACTTGGTTGGCAGAAGGAAGGGGTCGCCACTCACCCCCCCGGCTGTGAGCCGCCGCGGCGCTCACCATGGCCGTGGACTCGGCCCGGGGTGCGAGGGGGGACGGCGCACAGCTCTTGGAGAGCACACTGGGCAGGGCTGGATCCCCCTCATCCGCACTGGGGAGGGCGTCGCTGACCCCCTTTCCCACCCAGCTGCCCAGTCCAGAACTGAAGGGCTCTGCTCGGGTCCCCAGGATTGACAGGAGCCCGTGACGGGCAGAGGCTCTGCGGCCCTGGGGAGGAGGGGGCACGGCACACAGCCAGCCCCTCCGCCCGCCCTGCCTCCCAGGCTCCGCGCCTCCACGCATTGCCACCGCTCACCGTCCTTCCCACCCCAGCCCCCCGGGGGGCGTTTCCTTGCCACCAGAAGTCCCCAGCTGGCTCTGCATGGCTGTCGAGGGCAGACAGATACCCGTGCCATCATCAGGGTTTACGCTCCCTGTACTCTGCGTTCTTTCTGCCCATCACGAGGCAGCCAAGATTCATTGAATGAAACAAGAAAGTCACTGGATGCCACACTTTTAGCGAGAGAGATTTTCCATAGTCGTGTACCCATGATGTTGTTTGCTTTATATGGAAGATAAAAACGTATATGCCCTCTCATGAACTTCCAGTTTGTGCTCTGTCTCATAGCATCATCGACCACCATTCGATTTCACAACTCCAAATTTCAAACAAGACTTAACACTTTTTTCTTTTTTTTTTTTTTTTTTTTGGCCAGTCCTGGGCCCTGGACTCAGGGCCTGAGCACTGTCCCTGGCTTCCTTTGGCTCAAGGCTAGCACTCTGCCACTTGAGCCACAGCACCACTTCTGGCCGTTTTCTGTATATGTGGTGCTGGGGAATTGAACCCAGGGCCTCATGTATACGAGGCAGGCACTCTTGCCACTAGGCCATATCCCCAGCCCCAAGACTTAACACTTTCTATGGCAGTGTCTTTGTATAATTTCAATGTGCATTCTTTGGACTGCCGTGATCCTCTAAAAGTATGTTAGGAAGACATTAAAAAGTGGTTACCAACCAGACGCTGTCATCCCAGCTATTTAAGAGGCTGAGATCTAAGGATCAAGGTTCAAAGTCAGCCCAAGCAGAAAACGTCTCTGTGTTAACCACCTAAAAACCAGAACTGGGGCTGTGGCCCAAGTAGTAGAGGGCCAGCCTTGAGCAGAAAAGCTCAGGGGCAGCGCCCAGGCCCTGAGTTCAGGCCTCACAGGTCAAAGAAATAGTTACCATCTCTGCCTTAAAAGAATTTACAACATGGGTAGAGAGACAAAGACACACACACACACAGGTGCACACACACAGGAGGACTATTTTACTAAGGGACGACCCTGTCACCCAGGCGGCAGTACATGTGAATGAGTATATGTGTAAAGGTGCTCTTGTGCAGAAATGTTGCTTTACGTGAGGACAGTATGCACACAGGACGTTGTGTGTGAAACAATACATAAGTTTAAAGTGCGGTCTGTGAAGCTACATACAGGAGGTTACGTGTGTGTTCTCCGCATGTGGGACTGTATTGCTGGTTACGTGTGTGCTGTCTGTGTATATGTGAGACTGTGCACAGAAGGTCACGTGCATGCAGTGCACAGGTGCGGGGCCGCGCGCACGGAAGGTGGAGGCACGATGCACTGAGCGCTCTGTGATCTGCCCTCTGTGATCTCCAGGTCGGCGTCTCCCAAGTACGGATTCACCATCATGAATAGGCTAAGCATGGAGAACAGGACAGAGCCCATTACTAAAGACCTGGACCTCCAGCTCCAGGACCCCTTCCTCCTCTACAGAAATGCCAGATGTGAGTCTCTCCTGCGCGCCGCGGTGTGATTTCCGAGGTTGGCTGCGCCGCGTTGGCGCTGAGGGCTCCGCGTTGGTTAGTTTGGGGTTGTTCAGCTCTAAGCGCAGGGCTGCCGGGCCCCGAGGCGGAGGCGGGAGCGCAGTCAGGATGCTGTGGGCGCCCGGCTGTGGAACCCCTGTTCCTCAGGAGTCCCCGAGTCAGGCACACAGATGAAGAAGCAAGAGAGCCGGTACTCGAGAGATGCTGCCCGTGCGTATCTGGTGCATGCAGAACCCAGGTCCGCAGGGTGACAGCCCTGCCGCTCGAGTCACAGGCGCTAAGCCCACGGTCTCCCAGCCGTCCTCACCGCTCCCGCCTGACCGCCGGCGTCGGGACGCACTGCCTGCATGCAGGGGCCCCGGAGCATTCAGAGGGGGGAGTGCTGTCCAGTGTGTGTGCAGGTGTGTGAGCACGTGTGTGTGTGGTGTGTAGGTGAAGGCACACGGGCGTGAGTGAGTATGGGGTGTGCATGTGAGCGTGTGCGTGTTCATGGGAGAGTGCATGGCTGTGTGCGTGGGTGTGCACACAGGTGTGCACATGAGCGTGGTTGAGTGCATCTACTTGGTGGGTAGCTTCCAGAACAGCCTTGCAGCCACGCAGTGTCTTCTAGGTATTTCCTTCATACTGTAAAGATACAGGGGTTTGTCTGCACTACTCCTTGTAACTTTAATAGTAAGCGTAGCACAGATAATAATTGACAGTGATCCCAGTGAAGTATTTGGAAGTAGATGGAGCCTCACATTTAATGTGACGCTGGATTCACTTGGAATTAAGTCGTTGTGGTGTGCGGGCCACTCTCATGTTGAGGGATACAAATGGGGCTTTACGAGAGGCCGCGGAAGCCACTAAGATGAGCAGGGCTTCCCAGAGGTCCTGGTGCGGGGGGGGGGGGGGTATAGGCAGGAAGCACGGGAGCCACACACACAGAAAGATGTGGAGAGAGCACAGTGAGCGAGAGTGGTGCACAGGGCGATGCACGGAGAGCAGGAGACAGCCGTCCATGGGCTGTCCACTGGCTGCTGTGCTGATCGAGTGCAGACGCGGTCTGAGTTGTTTGTGTTAGGGTCACATCGGGTTTTCTTTTCCTTTATGGGACTGTCTGCTTCTGTCCCAAGTAACTAACTGCATAGGTCGGATCTTAAGTAACCACAGAAAGCACAGAACCCATGCCACGAGTGCCCGTCCCCGCCATCTGTGTTCCGTCTTATTCCCGGTGGGAACCTGCGGGTCGGGAGCAAGTGTGGCCGGCTCTGAGCTGCCCAGCTGGGTGGGGCAACGCTGTCTGTAGCTGCCTGAGCTGAGCCGTGCTGTGTGGGGAGACTGTCCCACTTCTCAGAGACTCAGCATAAAAAGAAAAAGAATGTGGGGGGGGGAGCTCCTTAATTTTCTGTCAGTCAATTGACATGTAAGATGATGCTATATTGGGTTAAATAAAATACCTTACTGAACTCGTCCCCGCTTGGTTATGTTTTTTAAGTTAGGTTACACGTGCAGCTCCCTCCTGTTCCTGCTGAGCCACTCCGCTCTGGCCCCCTTATCCCTCTTTCCACTCTCCATTCCTTCCCGAGATAATTATCACCATTCGTGGCTTCGAAAGCCGAGACTCGGCGAGGTGACTGATAGGCCCACTCGCCCCGCACGCATCCTCCAACGTCCACGTGCCTTCAGCCAGGACAGCCGGCCCCCAACTGCGGGCTGTGGGCCCGACCCGGTGTGTGCCCCTGGGGTGCAGGCCAGGTGGGCTGGCTGCCCTCCCCCACACCACCCGGAGACAGCTGCTGTCTCCCACGGTTGGAGAAGAAAGGCTGTGTCAGAAAGTCTGGAAGCCTCAGAATAAGCCTCTTCCTGAGTAGAGGCAGTCGCCGTCTGCTTCTCTCTCCAGAGCTGGTTTTTAAAGCCGATGTGGCGGTGCACACCTGTAATCCTGGCACCAGCGAGGCTGAGGCACGAGGATCTCCAGTTCCAGGCCAGCCCGGGCTACACAGCAAGACCCTGTCTCCAAAAAGCCGTCCAGAGGCAACTTTCTCACTCCTGACCTGCCAGCCTTTCCCAAAAACACGATACACAGTAAGCGATGAACAGCCACAGAGCGCGCTTGTATTCCAGAGCACTGATAAAGTTAAACTTTGAAGCTCCAGTTGAAAACAGCAGCAAGTCAATTTATTTACAAACAGGGGCGGGCCAGAATCCGGAAGCCACGGCGCGATGGGCCCCGTGGAAAGTGGCCATGCTGGCCATGAATTACAGGCCCCTGGACTGGAAGGACTCCCCCAGTCATTTACATTACTTTTAATATTAGTATAACATTCTAGAGTCACATGAATTCTGGAAGACTGTATGTCCTGCTTGGGGCTATTGGTTTAGAAGGCCGCAGTGTCACCTAACTTACTAGAATCCCCCCCCCCCCCAGACTTTCAGAACAGTGACAAAGCCACCCTTTCTATCCCCGACAATGATAAATATGGTTTTTTAGCCTCCTTTAGAAAAGTAAAAACAAAAATCTTCTGACTTGTCAAGTTTTAAGCCCCTGAGACTTTATCACCTCTTTTTTTTTTTAAAGGCTCTTGGGGGTGGGGGGAGGATTTGAACTCAAGGTGTCATATTTTCTAGACATTTGCTTTACCATTGAACCATGCCTCCAGCCCCACTTTATCACCTCTGAGTCGTGGTATCTGTTCAGCTAATTGTTAGGAAAGTGATTTGAAAGGTTAAAAGTGAGCCCCGTGTAAGTTTATCACAGAGAACGAAGGCTGCCCACAGGCAGCCTTTGCTCTCCACTGTGGGTGTTCCTGCACGTGGACGCGCCCATGGTAGGTCTTAGGCCTTTGGGGTCACGCAAGCCTTTGAGATCTGGTGGATTTTCTCCTCCTCCCTCCCTCTTGTCCCGCCACCTTCCCCCGGGCCAGCCATACACCCCGAGTCTAACCTTGTGCCTCTCCATGCTGAAATGCCTACTTGCACCTGTACCCTTGGGGTTCTGGGTGATTTTAGGGGGGTTATTGAACTCCACAAGCCCTCTGGGGTCAGGAAACATATTGCACGTAATTCTACAAGCAGAAACACTTGACGCTCTCCCCGGTGGGAGGCACCTTCCTTTCCCTTCCGCTCCACCCCACAGCCCGAAACCCCAGAGTCAGTTCACTGACTTGGGAAGCAAGACACCCCATTTCAGTCGTGTCAGAGCAGGCGGTGAGCGGCTGCCTTTGGTTGTCTTTCAGGACTTCTGAGCCTGCACTGCGTGTGAGAGAGGCAGGAGGCCACCAAAGTCCAAAAGTCACCATGTCACTAGGTAGCCTCTCGAGTCTCTGAGCCTCCTCCGCCATTGTCACAGAAACAGACCTGTTCTGCCCCTGAGAAACGTGCGAGTAACGCCAAGTGTCACTACAGAGCCTGGACCAAAAAGCAGGCCTCGGATTCCCTATTCTTGTTTTCCCTCGTGTGGGTCGTGACAGCCGGCGGCTCCTCGCGGCACACGCGTGAGCACCGCACCTGGGCTAGCCTTGCCCCCCAGCCCCTCCCCCCTGTACACGACGGGCTCACTCGGGTTCCGTGGGGGGTGTCTAGAAACACCGCTCCACGCGTTCACCTTAACAGCCAGCATGCATAGCTCCCCCGCCCCGCCCCCGTGCTCCAGGTGACCACTGAGCCCGGAAAACTAGCCCAGCACACACCCAGGTCCCAGTGCCACGTGGACTCAGGCCCTGCACTGGAGCTGGGCGCTGTGAGAGCGTTCATCCCCGGGTTTGAGAGCCCAGCTCGGCATGGAGAACGCCTAGATCTTAGCGGGAAAAACAAAACTGGATCTCAGAACATTTCCTGAAACGCTTATCGACCTCAGCCACGTGGTCCCTGTGGCTGCTTTGAAGTGTTCACGCGGATTCTTTCACACCCTTGTTGTAGTTCTTTTTTTTTTTTCTTTTACTACTTTTCTCCCAGAATCACTTGGAACAGTTGCAAGTAGCCAGCCAAGCTCTGGAGCCAGAGCTGGAAAGTGATTCGTCTCTGTCCTGAGCCGCGGAAGGGGACCATCTCGCGTCCACGTGCCCTTCTCAGCTTGGGGAAAAGAAAGGCAATGCGGGCGGGAAGCCGGCGCGGGCGTTACAGTGAAAACCAGCATGTGGCCTCACGGCACAGCGTCAAGGACAGACGAAGGTCAAAGGGGAAAGCTAGAGAGACAGGGTCCCGCTCTGTAGTCCGGGCCAGCCTCAAGCCCTAGAGCCTCCGGCACAGGCATCGCCTCTAATCAGGCTGATGATTTGGAAAGGGAGGGAGCTGTTTTCACCAGTCAGATTTCTACTCCCTCTCCCCAAATTGTCATGAGCCTTAAAATAGAAATGGCTTCCCCTCTGCCGTGAGGCCCCTGGACCCCAGGTCCCTGCAGCACCGGTCTGTACGGCCATGGCATGTGAGAAGAAGCAGAACAGGGGCGGGAGATAGCGGTGCTATGCGGAGCCTCTGAGGCCAGCCAGGAGTTGGTTTTACGAGCTGTGTCCGTGTTTGGTCAGCAAGACGGGCGCCAGAGGTGAGGAAAGAACATGAAAGACACCGAGGAGCCGGCCAGGGCAGACATTCCAAAAGGGGGTAGCGGGCAGCCTGCCTCCCATCAGTGGACGCCCGGGACGATGGGGCTGCCCTGGCCGTGCTGTGTCCAACACTGCCCTCCCCGCCCCTCCACTTCCGGCTCCCCTCCTTCCTTC
>NC_063187.1:8480701-8503840 GCF_023159225.1 Perognathus longimembris pacificus
TTAAATTATTTTTTTATAATAGATTTATATTATATTTTAATTTTTTTCATATTTTTTTTTTTTTATTTTTATTATTTTTTATTTAATTTTTATTTTATTTTTATTTTTTAAATTAATTTATTAATTAATTTTATTTTTAATTTTTTTTTATTTTAATTTTAATTATTTTTTATATTAATTTTTATTTTAATTTACAAGTTTGACGGCTTAGAGAGGTGGCTCCACTAGCCAGTGAGCAAACGTGTCACATACTGGGTTCAGGCTTCCCATCATGGACCTTAAAAAGAAAAAAGGACCAACTTTGGCCTATGGAAATGAGCATGTATATACTTGCTCAAATGCAACATTTTATATCCCCACCAGTAGTGCCCAGGGATTTGTTTGGGAGGGGGGCAGGGCTTCTCACAAGACACCCTATGGGGGGCAGAAGGGGCAGAGCTCCCATGGCAGACAACACAGAGTGAATGAGCCAGCATCATTCTCCCCGAGGGAAGGGTCCTTGACAGATCTAGAAATGGCAGCTAGGAAAGTGAGTGGGCCAAGGCCCGCCCCATGGCCTCTGGGAGGCCCTGGGTTCCATTCCCACCATTGCACCAAGAGGCCAGGAGGCAGACTGGTTTCTGACCCGCCCTGCTGCAGCAGTGTTTCCATTGTATCGATTGTCTCTTGTTTGTCTATCCCTTTGAGTGGTGGAGTCTTGGCCAAATCACTGCCCAGCTAAACTGAACTTTTGTTTGGAGCCCTACTTCAACTAAGCGAGGTGGCTGCCTGCCAGTTGAGATTTCACGTGGCTGTGTGGCCTCTTTGGGGTTTGATTCAAACCAAACTTGTTTGAAGGCCGAGTGAGTGGGGGAGTAGAGGTGAGGCTGGGACACTGGGGAGGAGAAGGACTTGTCCCTCCCACCTCATGAGAGGGCCACCTCAGGAACCAGCAGGGCGGGACTGTTGACAAGACCCAAGGACAAACCAACCCTCCTCACAGTTCAGCAGTAATCTAGAGGGTTCCAGAAAAGCGAAACGTTCCCTCCTGAAGACAGGTAAGTGTTGTCCCTTCTGGGTCAAGATGGGTCAAGTTGATAGGAAATGACTCCGAGCAAACAAGTGGACAATGGCTTCCCACCTCACAGGCTGCACAGTTGAGTGGGCAGGAGGAAGTCCCATGCCTACCGAGGGCATCCTGGGTAGAATCCAGGCCAGAAAGCAGCATACTTCCTGGGCAATGAGTCAAGTAGTGGCTTGTGCTGGGAGGGCCTCGATCATATTAAGGCTCAGTGCGAGCTAAAGGTACCTAGCAAGGGCACAGTCCTGGGATGCCTACAAGGTCCTTGAGGCTTCACAGACAACATGTTGTGTCCGCCTCCTCCACAGTGGGGATTCAGGAGGAATGCTGGAACTTGTACTCGGCAGGGTCCCAGAAGGCAGCTCTCAAAGACAGGGCTTGAGCAAGGTGTATTCCCGAGAAACGACATCCTCTTAGATGCCACAGAGAGGCCCAGGAACTATTGGTGATTTACCAAAGGTTGGTGGGAAGGGAATGTCCTGTGCAAAAGGGGAGGCAGTACCTACAGGGAGGCACCAGGAGCGCAGAGCATGTGTGGGCCCCACAGAGCAGGGAGTGGTGGGTAGTGCCTCTGTGGCAGTTTGCCTCTGCCCTGGGTGCCGACTTGGGGGTCCTAGGGCAGGATGAAGTTGCAAGAGGTGAGCTCCCAGCACTAGATGGCACTGCGATGATGGGGGAGGGCAAGGGACTGGGCTCCTCTGCCTCTGATGCAGAAACCAGTTATGCCCTTGTATTGTGAATTACTACAATAAGCAAATTACTTAAAAAAACCAAAGTCCCATTCTACTAAAGATCCCTACACACAAGAGCTAGTTCAAGCTGGACATGGGCTCAGTGATCGAACACTCACCTGGCATGTGCGAGGCCCCAAGAAAGGACTAGGAATCACCAATTGCCTGTGCTAAACACAATAATCACCCACTCCTCTATGCCAGCTAGCTGCTCTCTAGAAGCAAGGCAGTGTCTTGAGTGGGCTTTGCTGTTGGGAGTGGGAAGGTGGACGGAGTGGAATGCCAGTCTCTGCTCAGATCCGGGACCCTGAGAAACTGCGTGGGTTCCAGGGCACAACCCTTATTACCTGCCTCCATGTTCAAATGCTGAGGGAATAGGAGCAGGTTTGGGACACACTTCAAAATGACGCAGCCAAGAGGCCCAGCCTCAAGGGAGAGCTTCTCACAGCATCCTCCAGTGCTGGAGGAGTCTGTCCCAAGGTTCCCTTATCTGTGGCTCCATCTTGCAGGCAGTTTCCTTTCCTGGTTTGCCTCACTCTTTAGTCCTGGACAGTTCCCAAGTCGTCATCCTCTACCAAGTACCTTCTAGCTAACCTTCATTCTGCCTCCTCCACCCCCTGGCGCCCTCCCTCCCCCCCTGTAAGTTCACTATAGGCCTTTCACATGAACTTCTCTCAGTGGGTTCTTCCAGAATAACTGCCCTTCAGGCTCTGGTATCGGGAGTGGTAGGGTCACAGGCTGCCTGGCAGTCTAGCGGTCTGGCCTGACCTGTACTTGCTAGACTGCTCTACCACTTGATCCATGCCCCCAGCCTTGCTGTTTGCTTAACAAACTTCTGAGGCTGGCCTTGAAACCTCCACCCCCCAGACCCCAGCTTGAGTGGTTAGAATTAAAGGTTGCCATTACATTGTGTGTATGTGTGCGCACACGCGTGTGCATGTGTGCACTTAGGTTTTTCAACCAAGAATGGTACTACCATTTAAGATGCATCTCCACTTCTGCCCCCGCCCCTCTGCCCTGATCCAGGTTAGAGAGAATTGGATTCATCTGCTTAGGCTGGCTTCTAGACTTGGTCCTCAGCCACTGGACTGCAATCCCCGCTATTGAGGTTAGGTTTCACCTATCTGCCTGGGCTTGCCTCAAACTATAATCCTCTCCCATCTTTGTCCCCTAGGTAGCTAGGGTTACAAGCATGAGCCATTGGCCGGTGACACTGTCAGCTTAACAAGCGGTTCCAGCAAGCCCTGGACCCACTCTTCTCGCTGCCTTTGCCTTATTCATGTCCATGTGGCCCCCTCTCTTTTACTTATTGTTTGGTGGGACTTGAACTCGGGGCCTTGCACTCACTTGGCTTTTTCACTCAAGGATGGTGCTGTACCATTTGTGCTCCCATTTCTGGCTTTTTGCTGGTCACCTGGAGGTAAGTTTCACAGACTTTTCTGCTTGGGCTGACTAAACCACAATCCTCAGATCTCAGCCTCCCGAGTAGCTAGGATTACAGTCGTGAGCCATCAACACTCAGCCCTCTTATCTGACCCCCAAAGTCCAAAAGGTCTGTCTAGGAAGGGAGACTCCCAGAGCCAAGCTGGAGTGAAGGAAACACACCACTTCTCCCTCTGTGGACACAGCCAGGAGCCAGCGTGAGCAGCCAACAGCCTGTGCCAGAGAGGTGCCAGTAGCAGCTCCTTCAGAATGTCCAGCCAGGACCTGAGGTATGCTAGCCTGGGAAACTCCAGGCCTGGGGGGCGGGGGGCGATGGGTGCAGGGAAGAGCCCCCTCCTTCCCCTGCTCTAACTTGGTTGAATAGCCAGTGAAGTTGTTAGCATTTGAGTTCTTAACAAAGCTGAAGACCTACCTAATCAGGTTCCTTCGTGATGAAATCTCCTACCCTTTGGCCTGGAACATAAAGGACAATTTTACTAGGTGCCAAGGAGTCTGAGAAAGCTTTAGTTTCTATGTCCTGATCTCTCCCTCTCCTTCTCTCCTTCTCTCCTCTCTCCCTCCCTCCCTCCCTCCCTCTCACCCCCTCCTCTTTCTCCCTCTCCTCCCCAGTCCTGGAGCTTGAACTCAGGGTCTAGGCACTGTCCCTGATCCATTCTGTGCTCAAGGCTACACTCTACCACTTGAGCCAAAGTGCCACTTCTGGCTTTTTCTGAGTAGTTTGTTGGAGATAGTCTCATAGACCTCCTGCCTGGGCTGGCTTTGATCTGGGATCTTCAGATCTCAGCCTTTTGTGTAGCTGGGATGACTGGCGTGAGCCACCAACACCCAGCTTCTGTGTGCTGTTTCTAGCAATAGCTGTCACTCACCCCATGTACTAGCATAGGCAAGTTTTATAGTGGGGAAAATGAAGGTAACTTGCTCATCGAGACAGCACAGCTCTACCTTCTGTCTGAACTTAAGTTGGTTTGTTTGAAAACTTTTCTACACATGGCTCCAGGGGTGAGAGGTCAGGGACCAGGCTATTGGTGGCAGCCCTGGAGGAAAGGCTCTGAGGCCGAGCTAAACCCCTCCAGGCCTTCCCAGAGTGCCCTGTAGCAACCTGGCTTGACACCTGTGGAGTCGGGCCACAGTGAAGCTCTTGGCCTGGTGGGAGGGAAGCATCATGAGCTCTCGGGTCCCTATGACAGGCAGCACTGTGGGCCAAAGAAGGGTGTCTCTCAGCAGCTCCTAGCAGGCAAGGGGCAAGCAGCTGCTTTTCCCCCTACCCTGCCCCAGCTTTGTGTGGTTTGTGCCCAGCCTCCCCTGCCCCCCTCACTGCTTCTCTCCTCCCATGGCCCAGTATCGCTGCCAAACTCATCAATGGAGGTGTAGCAGGGCTTGTGGGAGTAACCTGTGTGTTCCCCATTGACTTGGCCAAGACCCGACTACAGAACAGCAGGGCAAAGATGTGTACAGAGGAATGTAGGTATTGTCGGGGAGAGACGTGAGGGGGGGCCGCCCAGGAGGGGACTGGGGATGTGGTCAACAAAATCAGCATGGAAGAAGCTGATTGGCAACTTTGTTTTCTGGTCTCTTTCTAGGATAGACTGCCTCATGAAGACAGCACGCATGGAGGGCTTCCTGGGCATGTACCGAGGTGGGCTGGGAGCCTCCTGGGGAGTCTGACCTTGGCCAGTGTGCATTGCGGGGGTAGAGAGGCCTTAACACTAAGCTAATAGGCCCATATTGCATATAGGCGTTCAGCCAAGGGGACAAGAGTTCTTGGATACTGGACATGTGTCCACAGGAAATGAGCTGGGAATGTGGCTTAGTGGTAGAGTGCTCGCCTAGCATGCATGAAGCCCTGAGTTCAGTTCCTTAGTACCACATAAACAGAAAAGGCTGAAAGTGGCACTGTGGCTCAAGTGGTAGGCTTGAGCAAAGAAAAAGCTCAGTGACAGTGACCATGCCCTGAGTTCAAACTCCAGGATTGGCAAAAAAAGAAGAAGTGTAGCTGGGGTCATTGCCTCAGTTGTAACCCCAACTATTAGATGGAAAATGGAGGTCTGAGACGAATCCACACAAAAGCTTTCAAGACTCCATTTCAACTATGCAGAAAGCATCATTTCAGGTGATCCTACTACAAAAAAAAAAAATACTAGGAGGCTGAGGTCTGAGAATGATGGTTCAAAGCCAGCCTGGGCAGGAAAGTCTGTGAGACATTTATCTCCCATAAACTACTAAAATGTGAAAATGTCAAGCAGAACTGTGGCTGAAAGTGCATCAGCACAAAAAGCTCAAGGACAATGTCTGGGATGCGAGTCCAAACCTGGGTCAGACCCCCCCCACAAAAGCAAAGTTTCAATGAAATTAGACTAAGGAGCTCTGCTTGACGGCCTACAATGGCCTTGTACTGTGCCTAAACCACAGCACTATATGCCCTTCCCTGAGACCTGCCTGGCCAATGCCAAATGAATTGTCACATTTTCATTCCTCACTACAGGGGCTGCAGTAAACCTTACCTTGGTCACTCCTGAGAAGGCCATCAAACTAGCAGCTAACGACTTCTTCCGGCAGTTGCTCATGGAAGACAGGTACAGCTTGGTGGGAGCAGGAGACAAAAATCCTTCACTGTGTTATTTGGGCGGGGGGCGGGGGAAGGATTACAAATGTGCCTCAGTTTACCTGTCTGAGTATGGACACACATACTTGGCCGATCGCCAGCATCCGTTCTGATAGACAGAGGTCTGGGGTGATGTGGGAGACAGAGATGGCATATTCACGAGCATACAGGGCCAGGATCATGCCTCTCATCCTAGCTATGCAGGAGGCTGAGATCCGAAGATCAAAGTTCAAAGACAGCTGAAGCAGACAAATCTGAGACCTAAAAAGCAGGAACTTGTTGGGCGCTGGTGGCTAATGCCTATAATTCTAGCTATTCAGGATATTGAGATCTGGGGAATCACGGTTCCAAGCCAGCCTGCGTAGGAAAGTCTGTGAAACTCTCATCCCCAACTGACCATCAGAAAATCGAAAGTGGCACTGTGGCTCAAAATGGTAGAGCACTAGTCTTGAACAAAAAAGCTCAGGGACAGTGCCCAGGCCCTATGTTCAAGCTCCGTAATTGAAAAAGCGGGAAGTGGAAGCATAACTAAACTGGCCTTGAGCAAGAAAGCTAAGCGCATGAGGTCCTGAGTTCAGTCCCCAGTACCAGCACAAAAACAGTACCGAACATCTGAGTATACACACATACCACGGAGTAGCTGGTGACTTTTTAAAACAGTTCCCGAGCCTTTCTTGGTTCTCTGTCCTCCCACTGCCCTAGTGACAGTATTTGGGAGGTCAGGAGTCAGACAGCAGCTACCTTGGTTTCACTTGCTTTGTAGATGCTGCTGTTTACAACCTTTTCAATGTAGTCTCAGGAGAGTGAGCACAAGGACTGGGTTTTTTACTCACTGGGTGGGCAGTACCTGATGGTGACAGGCCAGGGCATGGGGACAGGTTTAGCACAGGACTGACTGACCCCTGGTGCCACAGGACTCAGCGGGACCTGAAGATGGAGATGCTGGCTGGATGTGGGGCTGGAATGTGCCAGGTGGTGGTTACGTGTCCCATGGAAATGCTCAAGATTCAGCTGCAGGATGCTGGGCGCTTGGGTGAGGCACATTCCGATGTTATCAGCCTGCAGAGGCTGGGGTCAACAGATTCCGTCCACCTCCCTCCTTCCTTGGCCAGCTTCTGTGTTCTGTTTAGTCTGTTGTCCAAGTCAACAGAAGCCTTTATCCGGTAGCTAAACCCTTCCAGTACTCTCATGGAAACTCAGAAAGGACACCCAGTACTTCCATCCTGCCCTTTTCATATTTGGGCTGGGATCCTTAAAACTTTTAAGGAATGGAACTGGGCAAGGGGCTCAGTGAAGTATACCCAGCACGCATGAGGGCCTGGCTATAGCCCCAGCTTCAAGGTGGAGGTCATAGTGGGGCTGTCAGTGACCTGCCTCCTAAACTCTTTAGCTAATCCATATTTTATGCTACAGCAGCTAGCTTTTAACAAATGGAAAGGCATAAAAAGGAAGAAAAACATTCCTGTTTTTTGTGCCTTTTCCCAAATCCTGACTCCCAAAGGCACAGTGCAGATAGAAAAGCAAGGGTTGGCTTCCTTTACAGTTGAAGGAAGAAGCCATTCTCCAGCCCCTCATGCCTAGCTCCCCTGCCTAAACCACAGTATGCCCAGTACAGCACCTGGCAAAGGACTGGACAGTCAGTTCAGCTGTGCTAGAATTCAGTCAGGCTCTAGATTGGACTAGATAAGCCTGAAGCAAGGGGAACTCCAGGAAGAATAAGAGGTCAGGCTCTGGAAACTCCCTTCATCAAGCTAGCCTTTCAACCTGGCCAGGAAGTCCTAGCATTTCTCCTGGGGCTACTGCCTAAGCCAGCATAGCACCCTGAATTCAAACCTCCGAATCCCCACCCCTATCCTCACCGAAAACAAACTCTAATGTGTGTGTTTGAGATATGCTTAAGCTTACCTCAAACTCAAGGTGTTTCCTGAAGGCTAGTGTTACAGGGATGTGCCATCATGCCCAGAAAATAGGCTCTGCATACTCATCTAAAATAGGTTGACATCTAAAGAATCAAGCTCTGTAGAATGAAGAAGAGTATAAAGGAAATGTTCAGCCTAATCTTAGTGTCAGAAGGTCCCCTGGAAGACCAGAGATGTTAATTTCTTTGTCCTGAAGTGATAGTTAGAAATGGGCAAAAGATAGTCTTAAGGTACTTAGGGACTTGGGGGGCACTGGCGATGCTCTTATATAGCAAGAACATGAACTGGGCTATTTACATGTTAGATAATACCAGCCTAGAAAGCTTCCCTGGAACCACAAGCTCTAAAACTGGGACCATCTTCACCCTGCTGGCTCGATTCCAGGGCTACACCCTTCAGGGAGGGTACAGTAACCTGCCAGCCTTGGTGGAGATGGAATTTGTCCTGTCCTTCCCTCCCAGTGGCCCATCACCAGGGCTCTGCCGCAGCACCCCCCTGCCACAGTGCTGACTTGCCTTCCACTTGCAAGCGCCCATCTGCCACCCTCATCGCCCAGGAGCTGCTTCGCACAGAGGGCCTGTCTGGTCTCTACAAGGGCCTGGGGGCCACTCTCCTCAGGTGAGCTCTCTTCCTGACGTGGGACACAACAGTTCTGTTTCCTGGGGCTGGCCAGGGTTGCATAGGAGGGCGCTGGTAGAACCAGGTCACTGGGTGCGCTGTATTCCAGAGGCATCTGGCCCTACAAAGGACTGCCATCCCAGCTGGGAGCAAGCAAGGAGCTGTGCTGCTCAGCCCTTCCCCTGCCCATGCCTCCCTCCCCTTTGGAGACACCAGTGCCCACCAGCCCGTGGAGAACCACACAGGGAAGGCACCTGTGCCTCCACAACCATGGGAGTCGGTGCTCCGCTCCTCATATGGCCTGCTGCCACTCAGCTCTTCTCCTTCTCCTGTAGGGATATCCCCTTTTCCATCCTCTACTTCCCCCTGTTCGCCAACCTCAACAACCTCGGGGTCAGCGAGCTCACAGGAAAGGCGTCCTTTGCTCACTCTTTCCTATCAGGCTGTGCTGCAGGGTCCGTGGCAGCTGCCGCAGTCACCCCACTGGATGGTACGTGTGCAGGAGATAGGGTGAGGGGTGGGCTTCCAGCAGGGCTGGCCTGCTTTGTGGATCAGGCACCGGTCTCACTGCCCACATGACATGCAACCTGAGGCTCCTGGCGGCAGTCCAGCACAGGTCCTCCCAGGAGGGCGGCCCAAGGGGATCTCACTGCTCCTGCCACTGGAGATCCCCTCCCTTTGATTGCCTTAGCTCCCCCCTGGGAAGTGGGGTGCCTTGGCTGCAAATGATTGCTGCTGACCTTTTAGAACTGGAGGCAGAGGTGGGAGGTGAGTCCTCACTGGGGCTGCAGCTGGTCCACTCCCACGAGCCCAGAGTGGGCCCTCTGCAGCCCAAGTGCCCAAGGGTGCCATTTCTAGCTCCGTGATTAAGTGGCAGGAAGATGAATGAGATGACTCAGGCCTTATTTACTCTAAGGGGACCAGGCCACTTCCTACCCAGGGAGAGTGACAAACGCAAGATGTTCATTACTTGTCTCAACTTCTCAATCTAGTTCTGAAAACTCGAATCCAAACCCTCAAGAAAGGGGTAGGTGAGGATACCTACAGCGGGGTCATGGACTGTGCCAGGTAAGACGGAACCTGAGGCCACTTTGAAAGCTACTCCAGCCTCACCTCAGAGGAAATCATGTCCAGGGAGCTTTCTTCTCCCTTTACTCGCTGCAGCATCTTTCCCCCACAAGAGTGGAGCCACTGTGGCCTCCGATAAGTAGCCAAACCACACACAGAACAGGCGAGGCCTGGCTATCTCCTACCACTGCTACACAAAATGACACCTATTGCCCCAGCTGGCATGCTATTGCACCTGTAGTCTCCAGCCTACACAGCAAGCTCCAAGCTGGCCTGGCTGTCTACCAAGAAAAAGGAGAGTCATGTTCCTGCCTCCTAGCTCACAAGGGTCTCCTTTCTCCCCAGGAAACTCTGGACTCAGGAGGGACCCTCCGCCTTCATGAAGGGAGCAGGCTGCAGGGCCCTGGTCATAGCGCCTCTGTTTGGCATCGCCCAGGGGGTCTACTTTGTCGGGATTGGAGAGCACGTCTTAAAGTACTTTGAGTAGAGCTAGTGCCCGGCCTGCCCTGCCCTGTAGTATTTACTACCTCAGTCACAGAAGCAGCAGCCGAGTGAACAGCCCTTTCTTCATGATTTCTGAATTTCCTTTGGGGTAAGGCTGCTACATATGCTCCTAACCACCCGTTTCTAACCAGAATTATCCTTGTTTTGGTTGTAAAGACAAAAGGGCTATTTTTACAGTTAACATTCCCAGTTCACACTCAAGTTCAGGATACTGAACTTGAAGTTGGTGTGAGGGTTAAATGTTGTCTAGCTTGAATTCAAAAACTTACTGTGAGCGCTAGCACTGATGTGGAGCAAAGGGGGGGACGGAAGCGAGAACCTTGCTGGCCCAGGAGCCTCCTTGTGTGTGCCGCATGGAGGGCAGAGTCCACCCAGATCAACAGTCACGTCAGAGCGGCTCTCCTGACCAGGTTCTCCTCCTGCAGCGCGGCCCCCGACCCTTCCTGTGGATGTTCCTATCTGTTTGAAATAGAAAACTTAATGGTGAAGGCCTCACTGGTAATTGAGGGGCGCGGCTCCACTTTCTCACTGTCTCCATCACTTCCTAGGGGCAAACTCAAGGGGCTGACAGCACTGAAGTTGTGCATCCTCTAGGGACAGAGGGCAGGGTGTGTGCAGGCTCACAGTGCTGGCAATAACTTGGGGGATGGATGGCCAGGTAAAATTAAAGGTCAATAGTGGCTTCAAGGGCCAGCAGCTAGGAATGATCACATTAGGTTTTTCTAGCTTTTTCTTTAAAGTTAGGGTCTGTGATCCCAGGTTGGCCCCAAGTTCTGGTTCAAGTGACCTACCTGCCTCAGTTTCCCAAGGATGCCGAGAGCAGAACTTTACTCTCAAACTACAAACAAGTGTTTTATATTGAGAAATGACAAGTAAATACACATAAAGGTTTTGTTTTAATAAATACAGAATATGGATGGCCTAGGTTTTAAGTCACATTTACAGATGAGAACAAGTAAGCTACTACTACTGCTGGGAGATGCACACTCTGCATGCACATTACACCAGAGAGCGGGGAGGGTGGGGTGGGTGGAATAGGACATGCAGGACATCCCTACAGAGACCCAGGAGCAGCAGGAGCAGCAGGACAGCAGAGTACTTGGGACGTCCACAGGGTACCATCTGATTCCACCTTTATGCTGCAGAAGCCACGGAGAGCTGTGGTACACTGGAGGAACCAGGAGGGGGGGCCGCGCTCAGCCTCCCTGCACCATTACTTTAGGCCAGGGTGCTAGCTAGAAGGGGATCCTTCGGTGCATCCATCAGCAAAGAGGAAGCTACTGAGGAAATTGCTTCTTCAAAAGTGGAGCCATGAGTGGCCTGTACCTCCCAGAGGCTTAGTCCAAAAACTTCCTGTTGGCATTCGCACCAAACAAGGCTCCCCGCACTTCTGGCATCATCTGAAAAACAATTTTATAAACAATCATGGTCAGTGGGGGAACTGACACACCTGCTTCCACGTCACAAGGCCAGGTGCTCTTGCTTCTTGGAGAAACAATTCCCCACAAACTCAAGGCTAAGGTGAAGAGCCTGCACATGGCACTGTGACACCTGCTCTACTGCTAGCCAACGGTCACCTAGATTCTTTCAACACTTAAAATACAAGTTTGTGTTGGGCGTTGGTGGCTGACACCTGTCATCTTGGCTACTCGGGATGCTGAGATCTGAGGATTGAGGTTCTAAGCCAGCTTGGGTGGAACTCTTACCTTTGAGCTGTGGTTCAAGTGGCAGAGTCCCAGCCTTAGGGGAAAAAAAAACACTTGGACTTGCCCCAGGACCAGTACACACACTGATGAATACAGAAAACATACCCCACCTAGTGGCTACCATACTGGGCCGCCAGGCTCTGAATTATCACAAGGGGACACTGAGTTTGTGCCTTGGCATAAGCAGTTAACAGCTCCTCTAAGTAGAGTAGCTCAGGAGCCTAGCAGTGGACTGCACTCCCAAAGGATGCTCAGCATGTTCCTTCTGTAAGGAACCTGGGAACATATGAAAAGGCAGCCATCTTTAGGATAATGCCTTTAAGCAAGTTTTTACTGTGGTTCCCATCATTTCTGGGGGAGAAAGAAGTTCAGCAAATAATTCTGTACCAAAGATGTATGTACCAAGGTCCTGATTCAACCCCCAATCCACGACCATCTATGCTGATCCTCATTATTTGGAAAAAGGAGTAAGTCTCAAAAGCCAGTGAAAGAGCTTGTGTTCTCTGTACTGCTTTGATCCACCACTAGCAGGTGTGAACAAGGCCCCAGCTCACCTGCTGGGCTATGAGATCCAGCCGACTTTCCAGGGTGTTGGACACCTTTATCTTGCGGTCCCCACTGTAGATCTCAACTCCACCAGCTCTGCAAAGAACATGAGAATAGCACTCTTTAGGTTGACAACTCACTTTTTATTCCCTCCACAGTGGAGCTGTGGTCAAGTGGCAGAGCCAACCTTGAATGGAAAAAGAAGCCAAAAAGCCATCCCCAAAGGCAGAGCAGGTGCTAACAGTGAGAAACTCCTTACATTTCCTCAGGCAGGTAGGCCTCCTGATCAATCTGGACATCAACATCTTTTTTGGTGGCAATTTTATACATCGGAATCGCTTTTTGCACTGCAGCCTGAAAAAAACAGTGAAAGATATTAACATATGGTACAGCAAGCAGACCAAGTACACAAACGAGTAGCTTTCTACTTGGGTGAGGAAAATCCATCCCACCACTGAGGCCGAGGGAGCCAGTGGGAAGCTTATTCTCACTTGGTGGGGAGTCTGAAACACTGGTGTTTCTGCCATACCCATGGACTTGGCAGCTGCCTGAACAGGCAAGCGTTCTAAAACACAAGTCACCAGCTGCCTAAACAGGCAAGCGTTCTAAAACACAAGCCACATCCCTAGTCTGTTGGACTTTATTTTTCCTTCAGGGTCTGTTTTGCCTAGCAATGACTGCATACATCTTTAATCCCAGCACTCAGGCTATGCTTGTCAGACTATCTCTAACCAAAGAAATTACAGGCTTCACTAAAATGAACACCTACAGTGTGTGAGACGCCTCTGATTCCCAGAAAGGCTGAGTAGTTTGTTGCCTTTCTGTTTTTATGCATGAGCAATGTGTAATAGTTTAGAAAGAATTACTAATTGTATGAAGAGGTTTCACTGGTATTTCCAGACACATACATGGTGTTTAGGGTTTTTTTTTTTTTTGCCAGTCCTGGGCCTTGGACTCAGGGCCTGAGCACTGTCCCTGGCTTCTTCCCGCTCAAGGCTAGCACTCTGCCACTTGAGCCACAGCGCCACTTCTGGCCGTTTTCTGTATATGTGGTGCTGGGGAATCGAACCTAGGGCCTCGTGTATCCGAGGCAGGCACTCTTGCCACTAGGCTATATCCCCAGCCCCGTAGGGTTTTTTTTTTTAATCTTAAGTGCATACCTTCACCAGAGGGAAGTCTTGCTTCTTACAGCGTACAAACATCCGGGGCTCCAAGAGCTGGTACAGGCCCTGGAAGAATCAAGTTGATTCGATAAGTGGAAGACACAAGGCTAAATAAAGCAACAACAAAATGTGCTCACTCCTATCCTTTCACCTATTAGGAAAACTCTGTCATTCAGCTCTGCAAACACAGGGTAGACAGAATGAACAGACCATAGGCAAGGCTAAGGCTAAAGGCTGGAGTCCAGGAGTAAACGACTGTGCTAGCTAAGGCAACTATTCACAGGTAAAGTCAACTTGGGGAAATTGGAACGTGGGTGTTGCAAGCAGATCTAGCCCTTAGGTTATAAGGTCGTGTTAGGGTGGTAGTAAGCCTGGAAGACCCAGCCAACCAGACCTATCCCAATCCTAGCCAAGCACACGCTGCAGATGAGGGAGAGGCCAACAGAGCTCAGCACCGGCACGAGGAGGCACACCTGGAGGACCAGCCCGTCCAGCAGCACTTGGTATCTGTTTGTATCTTTCACCACCTTGCTGAGTCTCTGTTTTGCCTCATTCAGCAGATCCTAAAAAAGTGGAAAAGAAGAGCATCACTTACACACTGCTCATGACCATTACCTCACATCCTGTCGGTAGACTTTCATTCAACACACCCCAAGACAGCCTGGGCCACATAACCATATCCAACAAGTTATCAACTCCTTAGTATTAACTAATGATTGTCTCTGATGGCAGGTGAATAACATTTTACAGAATCATAACCATTTTCTGGGCCTAGTTACTCACAGTGATAAGGTCGTCTCTTGCTCTGAGGACCTTCAGCCTTGCTTGATTCATCAAATTGGACATCTGACTGCAAAAGGTATGGAAAGTTTGTCAGAACAGCATAAAATACAAGAACTGTAGAGAAAAAAACAAAAACACAAGAGCTTCCTACGTGTCATGAAGAGCTGCTTTCTAAGGGTCAAGGAGATCTCCAGTCAGTTCCCCTTGGTGGTTCCTTGAACTCAGGGCCTAGGCGCTGCCCCTGAACTTTCTTATACTCAAGGATAGCACTCTACCACTTGCACCACAGCGGCACTTCTGGCTCTCTTTGTATGTGGTATTGAGGCATCAAACCCAGGGCTTCATGCATGCTTGGCAAGCACTGTACCACTAAGCCACCTTGCCAGTCCCAACTTTTCAAAGGGAAAGTTTTGGGAGTCAAGATTGGGTCCAGGCTTTCACAGCAATTTAATCTTTCCATAGTTCCTCACAAGGGCAACAGAGAAGCTAAACAGTTTGCCCCAGAGGAGATTAAGCAGTGGGTGGCCCAGTTTAGACCAGACACTTTTTTTTTTTGGCCAGTCCTGGGGCTTGGACTCAGGGCCTGAACACTGTCCCTGGCTTCTTTTTGCTCAAGGCTAGCACTCTGCCACTTGAGCCACAGCGCCACTTCTGGCCGTTTTCTGTATATGTGGTGCTGGGGAATTGAACCCAGAGCCTCAAGTGGCAAGCACTCTTGTCACTAGGCCATATCCCCAGCCCCTAGACCAGACTCTAAAGCTGAACTTTTCCTTTAGGGGGGCAGTCGATGCCAGGGATGGGGTTCTGTGCATGCTAACAAGTGCTCTGCTACTGGGTTATACCCAGGTCCTATGCTTCATCTGGCCTTTGAAGTCCTCATTAGCTTAGCGAAGATTACATTTTCTTTTGCTGCTCAATCTGCTTTTCCTTCTTTTCATAGTATTCCATAATCTTCAGTCTTTGGGTCTGCACAAGACGACCTTTCTCAATGTTGAACTCTTCTTCAGCCTACAGTACAAAATTAACATTAGTCTTCTACAAGAGACTTTAGTAGTTTTAGTTTAAAGCACCTGCTGAGGATTCTTGTTTATGGGCACTTACCTGATTTCTAAACCAGAACATTTACTGTGATGCCAACTCTTCAAAGATTGCCTCATTTAGACTAGCAACTGGGCTGGGAATGTGGCTTAGTGGTAGAGTGCTGGCCTAGCATGCATGAGGCCCTGGGTTTGATTCCTCAGTACCACATAAACAACAACAAAGAAAAGACTAGTGACTATTACTATAAACCACAAATCAGGAAACTCAGGATGTGACCAAGGACCATAGAGGCAGCTCTAAGTTTACTGGGGTTTGACCACAGAGCTTCAAGCTCACTAGGCAGGCACTCTACCACCTAAGCCATTCTGCCAGCCCCCTTCTGCAATGCTTTCTTCTGAGACAGGGTCATCCCACTTTATGCCCTGGCTGGCCTGGACTGTAATCCTCATCCTCCTACTCATGCTGCCCTACTCATGGCTAGGATGACAAAGTACACTAAATTATGGTAAACTGCTGTTCTTAACTCATTTTGATGTTCCCTGGGTCGTTCATTCTTTCATTTTTGAGACAGTTTTGCTAAGTAGCCTAGGCTGGCCTTCTGCCACAGTCTTCTGAGTGCCAAGATTACAGGTATGCACTCACATGCAACACTTCTTTTTTCTTACTAGTGAACTAAGAGAAACACACACACACACACACACACACACACACACACACACACACACACACAATCTGAGTTACTACCTGTGAAGTCTGTTCCCATAAACTCAGTCTGAGAAGAATACTACCTTATAAGATGGAATTAAATGCTAACAATCTTTTAATACTTTATGACTTATTTCTATTATTATTACCATGGAAATAAATGCAGCTGTTAATGTTTTATTAAGCTTTAGCAAAGCTCAATGCTACAAAACTTTTGGTGACGTAAAGCCAGAAAATGAATCTTACCTTTGCATCAATTTCTTCTGCTTTCTCATTGGCTTCTTGTTCAATAAAAGCCATCATGTGCTTAATCTGTGAGGAAAAAGAGCGTCTTATCTTTGAATTCTTATTTGGAACTATATCCATCTTTCTATTTTTTATTTATTTACTGTTTTTTTTTTTGTTTTTTTTTTTTTGGCCATCAGTTGGGGCTTTAACACAGGGCTTGGGCCCTGTCCTTAAGCTTTTTCTAGTAACTGGGATGACAGTTGTGAGCCACTGGTGTCTGGTTCTGTCTGGGATTTTTAAAGTGGTTTAAGTAGGGCAGGGAGTATTGCTCAGTGGTACTGAGCTTGCCTAGCATTTGAGAAGCCCAGAATTATTTACCTAGCACAAGGAGAAAGAAAAAAAAAAAAGCTAACTCTAAATAGAGTAATCAAAACCGGTGTTTCTAAATGCTACAAGACCACAAGACTGATGAACAGGCCTCTAAAAGTGAACTCTGATCCAAACCTGTAGAGACTGGAACGTCAGCTACCAGATTGAACTGGATCAGCACAAGGCACTCTCATTAAGCCAGGTCCGGGTCAGAGAGGCCTATTTACAGTCAACCAAGAGTTCCAAGAGATCAACTCCTTGAGGACATGGAACTCTGCCCCCAAAGCAAAAAAAAACCAGACCTTCAAAATACACTTTTCTTCTTTCTGCTAACCAGTAATTATTTTGGAGTCGGATTCCTTCAACTTTTTTTAGGGGGTTGCAATACTGGGGATTAAGTCCAGGAGCTTAAGCTTGCCTAGCAAGTGCTCTACTACTTGAGCTATGTGCCCTTTGGTTCTTTCTTCTTATTTATTTTTGTGGGGATTGAAGTCAGCTTCCTTCAAACCGCAGTCCTCCCTGCACCTCATAGCAGAGATTACAGATGTACCCCACCACCACACACCATACCCAGCAGACAAAATGGCAAATACTGGTCCAGGGTTGAAGCTCGGTGGTAGTAGAGAGCTTGCTTGACATGTGTGAAACCCTAGGTTTGATGGCTAGCGTCATAAAAAGATTATAACAATATAAGAAAAAGCCCAATGAATCAGAAAAGTATTAAGCAGGTATTATGTGCTTACCACTGGGTCTATACTGCTGAAACTATTCAGGCTCTCACTTGTAATCCTTACCCCAGCCCCAACAGAAAAGCCCAGCAGACTCTAACTAGCAAAATGCTGGACTAAAGGTGTGGTTCAAAGGCTAAAACACCAGCCCAGCAAGATCCAGGCTTTGAGGTCAAATCCTAGTACTGCCAAAAAGTATTGTAGGGCCGAGATGTAGCTCAATGGCAAAGCACTTGCCTATAATATAAGTGCAGCGGGTTCAATCCACAGTACCAAAATAGAAAAGAAAAAAAAAAGTCATAGTACCACTTCTTTTTTCTTTCTTCTAGTTGGGCTTGAACTCTGGGCCTGGACACTGTCTCTGAGATTTTTCAGTCAAAGCTAAAGCTCTATCACTTTGAGCCACAGCACCACTTCCATTTTTTCTGGTGGTCTCATATACTTTGCTACCTGGGCTGGCTTCAAACTACAATCCTCATAGCTCCTCCTGAGTAGCCAGAATTAAAGGCATGAGCCAGTGGTACCTGGCTTGTAGTACCAGTACCATTTCTTTTGTGTTTTTTTTTTTTTTTGCCAGTCCTGGGCCTTAGGACTCAGGCCTGTCTCCAGCTTCTTGCTCAAGGCTAGCACTTTGCCATTTGAGCCACAGCGCCATTTCTGGCCGTTTTCTATATATGTGGTGCTGGGGTATCGAACCCAGGGCTTCATATATACAAGGCAAGCACTCTAGCCACTAGGCCATATTCCCAGCCCCTAGTACCATTTCTTAACCTTCTGTGTGTGTGTATATGTTGATCCTGGAGCTTGAAATCAGGGTCTGGAAGCTGTCCTTGAACTTTTTTACTCAAGGCTGGTGTTCTACCACTTAAGCCACAGCTCCACTTCTTGCTTTGTGGTGGTTAATTGGAAATGAGAATCTTACAGACCTTCCTGCTCAGATTTTAGCTTAGCCCAAGAAGAGGAGAAAGACCTCACTGCTCAGTATACATTCACTTGAGAATAGAATGAAAGGACTTATTTTATGCAGATGTTAACATGGAAAGAAAAGACACCTTACTCATCTTTGATTCATAAACCAGTGAGTGTCCTTTAGTCAGGGAATTTCCCCAATACTTGGTTAAAAAAAAGGACTTAGTTCCCGAAACTATGCATATGTTCAACTGCAGTCTTTAACTTTCTGGAAAAAGTACAGGCAGTCCAGTTACAAAATGCAAGGGCCCTGGCTTCAGGATGTGGATTGGCAGAAACAAATGGAAACCACTTTTTCTCTTCTTGTAAACCCATGTACAGCACTACATCCCCTCCCAGGTGTATGCCTTACACTACCCCTTATTTTATCTAAGGGCTGGGCACCACTAGGTCCCTAGCTACTCTGCATGCTGAGATCTGAGAATCATGGTTTGAAGCCAGACTGGATAGGAAAGTCTGTGACAGACTCTCATCTTCAATTAACCAGCGAAAAGCCAGAAGTGGAGGTGTGGCTCAAGTGACAGAGCACCCAGGAGAGGGAGAGGAAGGTGGAGGGCCCTACTTCATAGTCCAGGCTGGCCTCAACCTCATGATTCTCCTGACTCAGCTTCTCCTGTAGTCCTAGTTAGGACTACAGGTGTGAGCCACCCCACCCAGCACATTATATTCCCAGTGCCTACACATTTGAAGGCGCAGTACATTAAGTTAAAAAAACAAAACACCAAAACCACAAAAGGAATCCTAGTTTTCCATGTCTGCTTATATACACACTTTATTTTTTAGGCATAGTAATCTCGACTGGATTTTCTTTCCCTGCCCCACCAACATCCTACGGATCAACAGCTTTCATTGGGATTCCTTATGCATCTTCATACATATTGTAAGGTGTTTAGAAATCACTCACCCTCTACCTTCCTCCCACACCTCTCTTCTCAGTCTCAGTCATGTGTGTGATTAAGTTGTGAAACAAGATCACACTTTTTTCACCCACCGTGGCGTAGCTGCCTTGTGACACTACTTTTGGGTGCTACGGAAGCGCCTTGCAGTTGATGAACAGGAATGCATGGCTGGGTTTCTGAGACGAAGACAGCCCTGAGTCACGAAGCGGGTAACCCTCAAAGCACAGCCCGCTGGGGCTCCCCGAGGGCCCGCCCTCTGGAGGCCCGGCTCGGGGGCGGCCCCGGGTCCCCTCCGTGGAGACGGAGCTCCGGGGCCGGGAGCCGGGGTGCGGGGCCGCCCCGAGGCCTGCGCGAGCTCGGGGCCTGGGATCTGAAGGCCGGAGCCGGGAGCCGGGGTGCGGGGCCGCCCCGAGGCCCGGGCCCGACGGCGGCCACCGCCCGCAGGACACGCAGCCCCTGGCACTCACCTGCTTCTGCACGTCCGCATCGCTGAGGGCCATGGCGGAAGAGACGCGAGGACGGCGGGCGAACGACCGAACTCAGGACCGAAGGTAGGAGAGGACAGGAGAGGAAAACCCAGCGCAGCTTCCGGCTCCTTTTCTTTTATAACCCGGACTTCCGGTTCCTGGCAGGTGATCGGGAAGCCGAGTCCTCCCGACCAATGAAAGGAGAACTGGGCCCGGGAAGTCCCGCCCTCCCCGCTTCCTATTGGGCGCATGCGCTCGAGGCCTCGCTAGGGCTGGCGCGTGACTTTCCTCGGGCCTGCGGGGCCTCTGGGGAGGGAGAATGAATGAAGGCTTTTTGTATCCGAAGTTGGTCAAAGCATCGCTTTTTTTTTTTCTTTTTTGCCAGAGCCTGGGGCTTGAACTCAGGGCCTGAGCGCTGTCCCCGGCTTCTTTTGCTCAAGCCCAGCGCTCTACCCCTTGAGCCACTGCAGCACTTCTGGCTTTTTTCTGTCTATGGGGTGCTGAGGAATCGAACCCGGGGCTTTACGCATGCTAGGCGAGCCCTCGACCAGGAGGCCGCATTCCCAGCCCACATCGCATTTTTAAAGTTTGTTTCATATATAACCCAGAATTTAAAAAAAAAATTCACTTAGCTTTAATTGAAACCAGTCGACCGACCTTAGGTTTGGACCTGGGCCCAAGAGGTTTTGGGTTTTTTGTTCTGTGTGATACTGGAGTTGAACTCAGGGCCTTCCCCTGGCACCGGAGCCACAAGTCCCTGGCCCCCAAGAGTTGCAATTACAGTAAGTCAACTAAGTTGTAATTAACTGACCAATAAGTTTTAAGTTTCTGGTTAATTTTTGCTTAGTTTTGAAGTGTTCCGTGTCTTATCTCTCTGGATATGCTTGATCATATTATTGGTTGTTTTTCAGAACTTGCTAGGAGCAAGTTTACAAACATCTTTGTTTTGTTCCAATGATTATGATTACATTTGTCTAAGACGTCTCCCCTCCCTTGCTGGGGAGCTAACCCAGGTGCTTGAACTTTCTAGGCATATGTTCTAGTTTTCATCGTGATATTATCAATAGATGATCAGGTCTGTTTTACTTTTAGTTCTTTGCTGGTAGTATGAGGCTTGCAGTCAAGACTGTGGGTTTACTGTTTGCTTACCTCTGGCACTCTGCCACCTGAGCCATGTCTCTTGCCCATTGTTTTGTGCTGGCTTACTGGAGATTAAGGACCTACAGGCTTTTCTGCCTGGGCTAGCTTCAAACCACAGTCCTAAGGAGGTTAAGATTGGAGGATTGTGGTTTGAAAATACCACAGGCAAGTGTTTTGTTTTGTTTTGGTTTTTTTTTTGGCCAGTCCTGGGCCTTGGACTCAGGGCCTGAGCACTGTCCCTGGCTTCCTTTTGCTCAAGGCTAGCACTTTGCCACTTGAGCCACAGCATCATTTCTGGCCGTTTCCTGTATATGTGGTGCTGGGAAATCGAACCCAGGGCCTCATGTATACGAGGCAAGCTCTCTTGCCACTAGGCCATATCCCCAGCCCCACAGGCAAGTTTTGTCCTGCCAAATGCTTTCCAACTGTAGTGTACAGTGTTTCCTGTGGTGTAGTGATGCCTGCGAATGATGGGTTCTTGTTCTTGGTCAGTACAGAAGTGAAACCAGGAAACCATTTGGCACAATTGTAAAGACTTCATTTGGCAAAGAGAAAGTAACAGACACATAGCGCACAGCAGGACTTGGAGACCATTTGTAAGCTGAGTGATTAGGGACTGGTTCTTTTTGTATTGTCCCTTCCCGTCTCTGAGTTAGCCACAGGATGGTGTCTTGCAAGAGGGCTGGTCTGAGTTATGGCAAGACCCAAGACAGACCTCTCCTGGATAGTGGCCACCAGTTGGGGGGAGGGAGGGATACCAAGATGGCTTGAATCAGTTGGCTGAGGGTGGTGTTTTCCTTCAGTAGGATAAGATTGGCATACATAATTAAGAAGACTGGTAATGTTGGATCAGGAGAGGATTTTTCCACAGGGCATTAAAGTAATAGGACAATAGAAGCTGGTGTGGCTCAAGTGGTAGAGGCCAGGGCAGTGCAAGGCCGGAGTGGAGGCACCAGTACAAAAACTAAAATCCTCAGGACAACAGAAATCATGCATTACCTTAATTTGATCAGTATTAATATCAGATGAGCTAAAGCTAGGTGGCAGGTGACACTTTACATTCTTCAGGAGTAGCTTCATTCTCACTACTCCAGAAGATGTTTCCAGGATTGTGCCTCCTCCTAACACCCTAGGCCAGGACAAGGTGGCCATAACATCTCAGTTGCAATCCTATTTATCTTGACAATGCTGTGCAAATGACTGTGTTTGGGGTCCCAGGACAGCAGTCTAAGGCCGGAAGTTAAACTGTTTATGACATAGAAAAATAATTTAGTAAATCAAGTATTTGACTCACAACTGAACATGTTAGATGTAAGGTCTTTTTTTTTTTTTTTTTTTTTTGCCAGTCCTGGGGCTTGAAGTCAGGGCCTGAGCACTGTCCCTGGCTTCTTTTTGCTCAAGGCTAGCACTCTGCCACGTGAGCAACAGCGCCACTTCTGGACTTTTCTATATATGTGGTGCTGAGGAATCAAACCTAGGGCTTCATGTATATGAGGCAAGCACTCTTGCTACTAGGTCATATTCCCAGCCCCTGTAAGGTCTGTTTCTTCATATATTTACTCAGAGAAGCTTCTCTGTGAGGCCCTCAGCCTGGCATTTAAGGTAGGTAATCTGACCCTGCACTGATTGAACTTAAAACCTTTTACTAGTTTTTATTATTTATACAAGATTTCATTGTTACCTCTCCACCCGTGTTGACACTGTATTCCACTCAATCTCACCTCCCTATCACACTCCCTGCCCCTTCCTTCCCTAAAAACTTAGTTCCCTTGTAAAAATTAGGAGTGAAATGCAGGAACGGTGAGCAAATGCAGTCATTACACTAAATGCACATGACATCCTGAACTATGAACTGTAGGGTAAGGGGGGGGGGATGGTAACAGGAGAGAAGGATGGAATGAGTGGCATTAATCAACAAGTAATGTACTCATAAACATGAGTTATAGAATTGCTACTTTTTTGTACAACTTAATACGATTTTTAAAAAATTCAAGCTCGGGGCTGGGGATATGGCCTAGTGGCAAGAGTGCTTGCTCGTGTACATGAGGCCCTGGGTTCGATTCCCCAGCACCACATAGACAGAAAACGGCCAGAGGTGGCGCTGTGGCTCAAGTGGCAGAGTGCTAGCCTTGAGCGGGAAGAAGCCAGGGACAGTGCTCAGGCCCTGAGTCCAAGCCCCAGGACTGGCAAAAAAAAAAAAAAAAAAAAAAAAAAATTCAAGCTCTACAGAGAGTTCTTTATGCTTACTCTGCATTCATCTTACTGTCACTGCTTTTATTCCTGCACCATTCCTTCTTATTCATTTGAAAGTACGGGGTTAACTGTCTTTCTCTACTGCAGGGGTACAGAGCTTTTTTTCTGATAAGGGCCATTTGGATATTTGTACCCTCATTCGAGGGCCATACAGATGTATCGATTCAGGCCTGCCCCCCTCCCCCCTCCCCCCCTTT
>NC_063188.1:0-29224 GCF_023159225.1 Perognathus longimembris pacificus
CCTTAACACATTCTTAATCCTTACCTGTTCCATAACGTGTTTTGTAAACCACTCCATAACACATCTCATAACTCAAACTGATGCCACAAAGTTAATTCTCACCCACTCCCTAACCCTCAACCCTTCCTAAACCTATCCTAAAATCTTCCCTAACAGGCTACCCAACCTCATCCTTTGTCTACCACATTCTCTACCCCTTCTCTAACCCCACTCCCTAAGCCTGACCCATTCCTCAACCATCATTTACTATCTTTCTGTAATAGTGATCCTAACCCTAACTTAGTCCCTAACACTAACCTGCTCTGTAAGGTTAATGGAAAACCCAACACCTGCCTAATCTATTTCCAAACCATAAATAAATCTTTATGCTAATGCCCACTCTGAGTAGCCCTACTACCACCAGTCCTTAGTGACATCAACAACCGACCCCCCTAACCCCAGTCATACTATTAGATATGTGTAAATTATTTGAGAAGCCACATACTGAAGGATGGAATCTTGGAGTGTTTATCAGCATTAGCAGTCTGCAGGCAGCCAGCTGTTACAAAGGCCTGCAGCCCACACATACCCTCAACACTGTCGGGAAACAGGCCAGAGGGAGGAAAGAACAAAAAACCATACCAGAAAACCAGTTCTCTCTCCCAGCTTTGAGGATTGGGTTAGGTAGGGTTGCTGTGTTGGGCACAGTTATTGTGTGGGTTTAGTTAATGAAAAGTTTCAAGTAAGGCATAGGATTCCTGAATGGCTTAGGGTATCGTATTAGGGTTTGGTTACCATAATCAAACTTTAATCCTACCATTAACACCGAGCCCTACGCCTGAAGTGTAACCTGTAAGGTCCTCTCACTGAGGGCTCCATGTAGCTGCCTCCACCTCATTAAGGCTCCACCCAGTTACCTGGGTAACCTGCAGACCTGGAGGCAGTTACCTCCCCTTTCTCTGAGGTCACATCCTAGTCCACCTGGCCACACCCCCTTGCCCCTGTCCTAGATATAAGGCAGGGCTGGGTCTCTCCTCTCTCTCTCTCTCTCTCTCTCTCTCTCTTCTCTCTCTCTCCTCTCTCTCTCTCTCTCTCCTCTCTCTCTCTCTCTCTCCTCTCTCTCTCTCTCTCTCTCTCTCTCTCTCTCTCTCTCTCTCTCTCTCCTCTCTCTCTCCTCTCTCTCTCTCTCTCTCTCTCTCTCTCTCTCTCTCTCTCTCTCTCTCTTTTCTCTCCATCCATGGATTATCTTGGCCACAGGCCAGCAGTTCGGTAATAAACTTTCTCTCCTGCCTGAATACCGCATGGCGTTCTCCTTTACCAGCTACCTACTTTAACAACCTAACATATATGGTGCCGTGACTCGGATGGGCTTAAGAGTCAGGACAGGCAGAATTCCCATCTATTTTTCTCCTTTTTCTGGGAGTATCCCCAGTCCGGAGAGCCCTTTTTCCATGAACCGAACTGCTGCGAGACGCAACGTGGGACTTTTCATCAATACAATTGCTGGCCTCCACATCCACATCCACCTCCACACCACTTGTCTACCCTGGTGAGTGAAACTGCTGCTGCTCCGGTTCTCTGCTGCTCTGTCCGCCGCTTCTGCCGCTTCTGCCCGGTAAGCTCTCATCTACTCACCAGGCGCTCCCTCCCGTGCTTTTTGGGTTTTGCATCACAGTCACACCCGAGCCGGGACACTGCTAGCATGCCTCTTGACAGTGCAATGAGGCCTGCTCGAAATACTCACACACAGTTTTTGCCACTGCAACGGTAAATGGTTAGAAGTCACTTATATTCAGGCTCGCTCTCTCTTTTCTTTCCTCTCTTTCTCTTCCTTTTTCTCCCTCTCTCTCATCTTCCTGCTTACTTGCTTACTTTATAAAATTCCCAAGTCGTACCATCGTTGTGTGCCTTGCTCACAAAGCTGCCTCTTTTCACAGACCTTCGAAACTGAGGCTTGACCACCAATGTGCTTTGTCAGCAAAGATATCTAAAAGTTCTTTTCTCTAGCATTGACCACATGGTGGATATTGGGTTAACAGGCATCAGCTCAGGCGCCGTTATGCCATGCCACGTGTTCTCTATTAGTGTGTTTGTGTCCTCCTGCCACCCCCCTCAACATTGGCATCCCACTAAAGTTTATCAAAATATGGTTTCTCCATTTTATAATCTGAAAATTGTTGTTTGCTAGCAAAATTGTTTTTCTAACCGACCACGTGGTTCTAAAATATTGGACAAAAAATGTCATTTACTATTGGAATTCCAAAATAGTCTACTGCTGAAATTCATTTTTGCATGCTGTAAAACCTATGTGCACAGTGTGTATGTGTGTTCCATGTGTGTATGTATGTGTAAACGTCATTTGTTAGTATGTCCATCTAGCTATATATCTGTGCTAAAACTCATCACATCTACTGAGTTTTGTCATTGCAGAATTCTGGCAAGTATTTGGTCCGTTCTTGACAAGGTACAGGTAAGCTCTAGTCCCCTTGGTATCCTTGTTGTTTTAATTGAAAATCAAAAAGGGCTTTTGTGGCAAAGACTCCTTGGATTGCAGTTCGAAGCCAGCCAGGGCAGAAAATCTCTCAAACTCTATCTCCCAACTAACCGGCGAAGAGCCAGGCTGGAAGCATGGCTGAAGAGACTTATCTCTTACCAGACAAATGCTGGAAGTGGAGCTCAAGTTAGGTAGAGTACTAGCCTTGAGCAGAAGTGATCAGGGACAGTGCCCAGGCCCTGAGTTCAAATCCTGTGAATGCCAACAGGGGCAAGCCATCCCAGCAACAAGCACTTAGACCCCTGGGACTCAGCCAGTTCAGGGAACAAGGATCATGGAGAGGAGTAAGAGGAGAATTATGTCACATCCTAAACGGAGTCACTGTGTCTTACCCTTTCAAAATTAATCAGAGCCGGGGGATCAAGAGATAGTAGCTTGTCCTGAGGTGCCAGACTTTGAAGTCAGGCCCCACCACGTGAACCCCATTTTAGAATCGAACCCTGAGCCAATCAGATTTGTACCTGTGTTCTAATCTTGCTTGCACAGCTGATTGTTGTAACCTTGTTCTTTGCCTTTATAAGCCCTGTGTAATCAAAGCTTGGGGCTCCCTCCTAACCTCCGCTGTGTCGGTGGGTAGGACGAGGCCCGAGTTGGCAGCTCGTTAAATAAAGCCTTGCCTTGCTTTTGCATTTCGGAGTGTCTGAATCTCGGTGGTCTTCTTGGGGGTGGTCTTGTGACTTGGCACAACAGTCCATCTAATGTCCATGCCTGAGTATAAGAACTGTCCAACTCATCCAATTTTTAATTTTGTGCCCTAAACCCTTCCTTTTGCCTTAATTTTTGTCCAGCCCCTGCCTCATGAGACTTCTTCCAGGCTTCATTCAAGGACTGGCATCTACCACCAAGGGACCCTGCTGCTTGCCTTCTCCAGGAGAGGCCACATTTCTGCCTTTTACCCCTAATGCCGACGCCCCTTGCCAGCAGGAAGTAGCCAGAGAGATTCTTTGCCCTTTTACATAACTATTAAAAGGCTGGAATGTTAGGTCCTCTCCCTGAGGGCTCCATGTAGCTGCCCCCACCTCATTAAGTCTCCACCCAGTTACCTGGGTAACCTGCAGACCTGGAGGCAGTTACCTCCCCTTTCCCTGAGGTCACATCGTAATCCACCTGGCCACACCCCTTGCCCCTGTCCTAGATATAAGGCAGGGCTGGGTGGGGGTCGCTCTCTCTCCCTTCTCTCCAGCCATGGATTATCTTGGCCACAGGCCAGCAGTTCGGTAATAAACTTTCTCTCCTGCCTGAATACCGCATGGCGTTCTCCTTTACCGGCTACATACTTTAAAAACCTAACATAACCCAAATATCACCTATCTTGCCAAAGTTCATTTTCAACAGCATGTGGTTCTAGGTAGCATGTTGACTCGCACCAAAAGCAGACGTCCAGTCACCGCTTTCCGGTTCATTCTCCATCTCCGGAGCACAATGAGGGACGGGAGTCCTTCAGGCTCAGCGTAACAAGCCAACTGGGCCTACTAAGAAAATTGTAACAGATTATAAATGCCCTCACATGTACATGCCACCATGAGATAACTGATGTTTGCAAAGCTTGGTTTTTGTATGTTAGTATTTGGTGATACTAGGGGTGGAATCCAGGGCCACATACATGCTAGACAAGTACTATATCACTAGCCTACATCCCCAGCTTGTTTTTTGGTAATGTCAACAAACACCAGTGCCAGTCTCTTATGTGCTGCTCATCATGACTAGCCATCTACAAATTAAGGTTTATTAATAGGAATTTTAAGCAAATAAACTGAAAAACCTTTCTGTTTCCAGAGGCGATTACCAAACAAGATTACAAACATTATTAATATTTAATGAAATGAGATCCTAATTCCAAAATGGCCTTGAGAAAGAATACTAATGAATTATAAGCTTAAAAAATGTAGGAGGGGTGTCAAAGTTTTTGCTTTTACTGTCTGCTTGTTGAGTTTTTTTCGTGTTTTTTTTTTTAACATCATATTCACTCATTGCCTTTTCTTGCTAAACTTGCAACTCAGGGAAAATATTTCAAGTCTGGATTGAATTAATTTCCTTGGTGACCTGTTATTATATAAAAGGCAAAAACTTTCAAATTGGGGCTGGGGATATGGCCTAGTGGCAAGAGTGCCTGCCTCGGATACACGAGGCCCTAGGTTCGATTCCCCAGCACCACATATACAGAAAAATGGCCAGAAGCGGCGCTGTGGCTCAAGTGGCAGAGTGCTAGCCTTGAGCGGGAAGAAGCCAGGGACAGTGCTCAGGCCCTGAGTCCAAGGCCCAGGACTGGCCAAAAAAAAAAAAAACAAACTTTCAAATTAAGTTAAAACTGTGTTTATTTACACAAATAATCCATAACATTTCAATCATCAAGACTGGCAAAAATAAGTGTCTTCATATATAATATTTAAAGAAAAAACTAGTCAAGATGAATTGCTTTCTTAGAAATAGAAATAGTATGTATGCATGTATGTATTTATTTTGGTGCCAGTACTGGGGCTTGAACTCCGGGCTTGGACACTGTCCCTGAGTTTGTTTGCCCAAGGCTAGCACTCAACCATTTGAGCCACAGTTCCACTTCCAGTGTTTTTGGTAGTTAATGGGAGGTAAAAGTCTCACTGACTTTCCTGCCTGGGCTGGCTTTGAAGCTCAATCCTAAAATCTCAGCTTCTCAAGCAGCTAGGATTACAGGCAAGAGCCTTTAGTACTTGGCCGAAATGTTATTTTTAAACATCAGGAGACAGGCATATATACGCCTTCCCCAAGATCAACCTGTCTCACCTAAATGCCTCTGGGCCAAGAAGTACAACTTCCAGCACCTCTGAATCAAGGCTCAGGATCCACAACAACTTCAATCTTATTATCTATTCGCCGCTTCCCTCATCCTTGTCCCTGCCCTTTTTTTTCAGACAAGGTCTCTCAACACAGCTCAGTCTGGCCTCAAACTCCTATCCTCTTATCTCAGCCTCTTGAGTACTGGGATTGTTGGCATGTACTACTACACTTAGCTCTCATTTCTTCTCCTGAATTTAATGATGGGACTCCTGTGGAACTCCTGTGAGTTCCATCATTAAGTTGGTCATCAAGCTTTTCAAAACCTTCAAAATAAAAACTTCAGATAACCTAACTACTAAGATTCTGAATGCATACCTGTATAATCACAAGTTCAAGGCATAACTTAGATTAAGTACTGAATGACACCTTGTCTCAAAAACAAAACAAAATATCCTGAAATGGTAACTGAAAATGAAGCCATGATACAGATGTAAATGGGTTGTAAAAATATCTCCATTCTAGCTAGGAATTCTCAAAGTAAACTGTGAGAAATAAGACTGCCTCAAAACGGAAATAAGCTCAGTAGAAGAGTGCTAGACTTAGCAAGGTCCAAGTTTAAGCCCCAATCATACAAGGTAAGAAAAAGAAATATCTAGGCACTGGTGGATCATGCCTTCAATCCTAGCTACTCTGGAGGCTGAGACCTAAGGATCAAGGTTTAAAGCCAGCTGGAGCAGGAAAGTCTGGGAAATTATCTTCAAATGAAAGCCAGAAGTGGAGCTGTGGCTCAAGTGGTAGAGCACTAGCCTTGAGCAAAAACACTTAAGAGGCAGTGCCCAGGCCCTCAATTCAAACTCCAGGACTGGCATTAAAACAAACAAACAAACAAAAAGTCTAGTGAAACATTGAGTTTATCAGGCAGACACCCCAAAGTAATTGCCAAGGTTTTTGGATAATCCATGAATATCTGGAATTGTGTACCTGGACTATCTATCTAGATGGAGAAGGTCAGAGCCTCCTTGATGGCTTCCTGTTGGCTGCCAGCTGTCAGTAACTTAGCCAAGGAATGACAAAGACTGCATTTTGTCCCAAAGTTTTCCTTCTACTATCATTTTTCTTTTTATTTTCTCATAGCTATTAAATAGATAATACTGGCTTCCCTGGCATAAAGGTGTACAGTTATCTGATGAATCTGTGTTTACCTTTTCATAGAGATACTTCTGCATGACCTTCTCATTAACCCAGCTGTCTCTTTCCAGCCTTTAAGAATGTCTCTACTCATTTTCAAATTAAAAAAAAAAAACACATTTCGGGGCTGGGGATATGGCCTAGTGGCAAGAGTGCCTGCCTCATATACATGAGGTCCTGGGTTCGATTCCCCAGCACCACATATACAGAAAATGGCCAGAAGTGGCGCTGTGGCTCAAGTGGCAGAGTGCTAGCCTTGAGCAAAGAGAAGCCAGGGACAGTGCTCAGGCCCAGAGTCCAAGCCCCAGGACTCGCCAAAACAAACAAAAACAAACAAACAAAAACAAAAAAAAAACACATTTCCATTGGTATAGGCACAAAAAACTTTTTTTTTCCCATTTTTGTTTTGTTTTGTTCTAGTACTAGGACTTGAACCCTCGTGCTCTTTCTTGAATGACTTTTTTTCATCCATACTGACTTTCTACGATGTCAGAAACTTTGTAAATTTCTACCCACTAAGAAGGGGAGAAAAACAAAATTATATAAATGTTAGAAAAACATATTGTAATAAAACCTTTATTTATTCAACTTTTAACAATTACTATCTCTTGGTTAGTCTTGTTTCACCCATATTCCCCCTCCCCAATGCTCCCACAGGATTACTCAAGTATATGCCACATATATACTATATAGTAGTTCAAAACATAAATGGAGCCTTGCTCTGGTGTCTCATGCCTGTAATCCTAGCTACTCAGGAGGCTATGATCTAAGGATCATGGTTCAAAGCCAGACTGAGCAGCAAAGGCCATATGACCCTTATCTCCAATAAATTACCAAAAAAGCTGGAAGTGGCACCTGGTTCAAGTGGTAGAGAGCTAGCCTTGAACAAAAGAAGCACAGCGATTGTGCCCAGGCCCTGAGTTCAAGTCCTAGGACAAGAAAAAAAAAAGGTAAATCAGGGCGTTAATCTGTGTACATTGATTTTCTTTTTGCTCAAGGCTGGCTAGCACCTTTTTTTTTTTTGCCAGTCCTGGGCCTTGGACTCAGGGCCTGAGAGCACTGTCTCTGGCTTCTTTTTGCTCAAGGCTGGCTAGCACTGTGCCACTTGAGCCACAGCGCCACTTCTGGCAGTTTTCTATATATGTGGTGCTGGGGAATCGAACCCAGGGTTTCATGTATACAAGGCAAGCACTCTTTCCACTAGGCCACGTCCCCAGCCCCTACATTGATTTTCTTATAGAATATGTCATTGTTTTCCTCCAGCTTGGCAAAGTGATATAAAATTCGGTACACCACATGAATGCCAAATTATTTTTTTACAATGTACTCAGATCAGAATGACTTACCATAATTCTCTTGATGATTATGCAAATCCTAGCACTGAGTCTAAAAATTCTGGATTGGACTGGACTGGCACCATTGTTTTTCCCAGAAAATCAAGAATTTCATAATATTTCTCTAGTCTAGATGATTTGCCTGAGCAAAAAAAAGATGCACTTGTTGAGATTTAGAAGGCAGAACAGAAGCAAATGTCAGTACTCTGGAGGTCAGAGCAGTCAAACCAAAAAATATTTAGGTATGACTCAGCTTTTCCTCAATCTCCTCCATTATACATTCAACTCATTCTTTTGGTACTGGAATTAGAAGTTAGGGCCTTACACTTACTTAGTCATTCCTCCAACTACACATCCAAACCATTCACTAGAATGTTGGCACTATAGCCAAGTTTGGACTACAGATCTACCACTAGGTTTTGGCACCAAGCTGTGGGTTCCTGAAACCTTTCCACATGTTCCTCTTCATAGATCCACTTTGATGAGCAGATATAGAGGGATTCTTAGATTTTTCACTGAGCTTCAACCTGTTCTCCAGTGCCAATACTTTATATGGAAGTGCTTAGGGCTGTTCCTCTGATAGGTTGGTGTCTTCTGGGGAAGCTTCACTTCCCATTTGTCACATCTGTGTAAGCTTAAATCCAACATTAAACTTTTTCCATAATACTTGTCTGGCTGTTTCCCTTACTAAATTCAAACAGACAAACAGATCAGCTACAACCATTACCTTCACTCCAACCTTATACATTATTCTTCAGAAATGGAATTGTGAGAAATAAACCTGTTGCTAAAGTAGAACCATGCAGAAGGATCTAGGGCTTCTATTATTGCTGTTAGAATCAATGGTACCAGGGGTTTGAAAAGAAACAACCAAATAAATAACCATCATTTTTACCTCTGTGTTGTTGGAAATATATACTTCAGA
Organism: Perognathus longimembris pacificus; assembly: GCF_023159225.1. Classification (NCBI taxonomy): domain Eukaryota; kingdom Metazoa; phylum Chordata; class Mammalia; order Rodentia; family Heteromyidae; genus Perognathus; species Perognathus longimembris. Next base: position 8,735 of record NC_063188.1, read on the forward strand.
CAGAATCTGGATGGCCTAGGGAGAAATCAAATTGGCTGTTTTTGTTACCCAGGCCTGTACAAAAATATTCTGTAATATCTGACATCAGCTACCTAGGTTCACAGGCTACAAGGGTATTTTTATTTTTGGTTGTATAATAACCTGAGAGCAAGAAAATCCACAGGGGCATGGAAAACGGTGGCAAAGGAGTTTTATTTACAACGGAGATTTATTTACAACCCAAAACCTAGAACTGGAACAGCCTCAACCCCCAAATACTGGCCTGCTACTACCTTTGTTATAAGGTAAGTTGTCCAAGAAGCCACATTTTGAAGGATCGAATCTTGGAGTCTTTATTAGTGCATTATCAGTCTTCAGGCAGCCAGTTGTTACAAAGGCCTGCAGGCCGTAAATACCCTAACACTGTTAGGAAACTGGCCAGAAAGGAAAAAAAGAAGAAAAATGATACCAACAAACCAACTGAGCTCCAACGGGGAGCTGACTCGGGACACCCTGGTGACCGGAGGTAAGCCAGGGGACAGGACACAGGACAGGAACATGGAGATATGTGGCATGGGTGTGATGGCTCCTCAGCTGGCCAGACCCTAAATAGAGCAAAGTCAGGGGCTAGGGTCACAGGAAGCTCCCGGTCCCATGCACCTGACAGGTTTAGTAACCTATAGGCCAACCTCACCCCTGCCTCCAGGGATTTGGGAACACCCATAACCTGGGGGTGGGACTTCCCTTCCTCTAGGGATTCAGGCACACCCGTGAAGATGCCAGACCCTACAATTCACCATGTGGCCAGTGATGTCACTGGCCAGATCTGACCTACTTACTTTGCCTTGTCCGGCACTAACTACCCAAAACCCAGAACCCAGAACCCAGAGCAGCCTTGGCCTCAAAACCTCCAACATCAACCTCCAATCCTCCAAATGAGTGAGCTTCTTTCTATTCTTCCTTCCCACAGGCCTCTCCTTTCCTCATGCCTCTCTTCTCTTTCCAGGCCTCAAAGCCTCCCGCTTCTCCCCAGAGGCCTCTTGGCAGGCTCAAGTACCACACTGCTTAGCTCCTCTTGCTGCTTCCCTTCTCCACACCCTGCACCACACCCCCACAGGCACCCATGCACATCCACACACTATCCCCGCCCCCCACACCTCAGAATGCCTCCTATATATAGGCTGCTGCGCCCTGGCTCCAATGGCTCCAACAGCTCTGACTCCTCACCCCCAGGCCACCCACTGTTTGACCTATGAATGCTCCTTAATGCCCCCTCCTGCGACCTAATCCACAAGGCAGTGACATCAGCAAGGGCCAGGACTTCCTGCCCCACTGGTTATCACAGTTGTGGTCAGCTTTAAAAAAAAATAGGTATTTGTGGGCTGGGAATGTGGCTTAGTGGTAGAGTGCTTGCCTAGCATGCATGAGGCCCTTGGTTCAATTCCTCAGTTCCACATAAACAGAAAGAAAACAAATAGATATTTACCCATTTTTCTTTTTTCTATTTAGTCAATCCTGTTTGCTATAGTGAAATTTTTCTTTTCCACCTTGCATCTTCCTTTGAGCAAGCTCTTTCAAAACTAGAAAATTTTATTTTTGGTGGTGGTGCATATTGAACCCAAACCCTTGTATACACTAGGCAAGTGCTCTACTACTGAGCTATGCCCCCCAGTCTCTCCTCCTCACCAAGCAATTCAATTAATATAGATTTATTTTTAAATCTATTACATGGAATCTCATCTTTGGAGGTTTTCCCACATTTTATTCCTCCATAACTAATGGTTTAAAGATGATAGTTATACAGGCTATGTGATCATTCTTTGATCTTTACCTTGTTTCATCATGACCTATACACTTCTTCATTCTTTTTCTGTATCTTTTGGTTTTGAACAAGCTGATACTATACCATAGATCTTTACTGAAAGAAAAACTTCTTAATATACCTTCGGCAAAAAATAAAATGTTTGTTCTATATTCTATGGTTAAATGTCGGCAAATGAGATCAGACTTCAGTAAGAATTTCTAAAGCAAAGTACTCACTCTGTTACTCTTAAATTTTATTAATGTCTTCAGTTAGTTCATTATTTACACTAAGATGCATGCTTTAAAAAGCATTCTAATACATAAATAGATAAAGGGGCACTTGGGTAACTAATCACTAAAACATGCACATTCAATTTTACTCAGGTGGGGTATAAGAAAGGAAAGTAAGCTTTAAGCCTTTTTCTTTGGACTAAAAACATTTGGAAATTATTATTTAGGAATGCAAATGATTGGTTTTGATAAAGAAGAATAGAGAAACATTTGGGTTATGAGTAAGTTCCTGTGGGGCTATGGTACATGTCACATAAATGAATCAGGTAGCATGAATTCAATGTTTTAGATGGAAGAACAGGTACTATGAGTCTAATTATAGGACATACATACAAATTGAAGGCACATGACTATGCTAACAGGTGGCTAGTTTCCACAGACTAATTTGTTCTTTCATTGGGTAAAGAGTAACATAACTTATTTTTAATGGAACTTATTAATAAACAAATGCAATTAGATCTAGGGCAACAAATGTCTTCCTTCCAGATACACACCAAGTACTAGCTAACAGATATTAAAGTAGATGAAATGGTATCATTATAGTATAGTTTTCTTACACTGTAGTAAAATATATGGTAAACTACTTTGTCTTGTTTCTATACATCATACTTTCAACTTTCAAGTTTCACAAAAGAATCCCTCAAAATTAGGCAGAAAAAAGAATTTCTTAAATCATAAAGTCAAACCCAAACTCCGGAGCTGACTTTTAGCAGTACTGATTTTTGAGCTTTTCTCAGGATGGAAGAAAAGCACATTTCCATACTACCTCTCTTGTACAGCTAAAATGCTAGTTCATTCACTGTGATTCTGCTCTTCTTTGGCAAGTCAGTCATTTGCTACCCAACCCTCCATTACCCATTCTACTAACAATACATCTGCCCTAAATATTCCTAGAAGAAAAAGGAATATTGAAAAGAACCCACAACTTTTAGAAATATTAAAATAGCCATCTTCTCAAATCAACTACAATGAAGAAACAGAAGATATCAAACTACTCACTGTTCTTTCACTAAATTTTATTCCCAAAAGTAAATGCTAGGAGGAAAAGGATAATTGTGTGTGTTTTTAACAGGCTAGCAAAATGATCCACATGTTATTCAAATAATGTTTAGTACTTTACCTTTCTGGGCTCCTACTGTAAATAAGCAGCACCAACAAACTAAGCACAATATTCCCAAAATAAGAACTATTCCATTTCTATTATTTTGAAGCACCCAAAACTCTTCCGTAACAAAAGATGTGAAGATAAATTGCTAGTAATATTCTCCCAAATACTTCTGTGTGCACATATAAAATCATAACTTCATTAGGCAAGTTGTATGAGTGGTGGTTTTCACCTTGGCAACAACTTTGTGCAATTAAAACTAAGATTAATTTTATAAGTAGACGACACTAGTTAACAAACAAAAGCCTTTTTAAAGATGTAATCAATGGTTCGATCTGAAGTGCACTGGAATAAACTGTTAGGACAAACATTATTTTAAAAAATGAAAAGAGGGTTGAAGCAACTGGCAGACACTTTTTGTAAGTACTGCAAAGCCTGAGTTACATGAATTACTTTTAGCTATTTTTTCCTTCTTATCCTTGGTTAACAACTTCTTTACTTCTTCACACAGTATGGCCATGTAAATCCACCACAGAGAGGTGACACAATGATATAGATGAAGACCTGGAAAAAGGAGAAAGGCAATTTTATGTTCTTGAATCTATCATATGTTTCAAAATATATAAATATATACTGCTAAGCTGGGCACAGGTGGCCCACACCTGTAACCCTAGCTACTCAGGAAGCTGAGATCTAAGGATCACAGTACAAAGCCAATATGGGAAGGAAAATCTGTGAGACTATTATCCACAATTAACCATCAAAAATCCAGAAACGAAGCGGTGGCTCAAGTGATAGAGTGCTAGCTTTCAATACAAAAAGCCCCAGACTGGCAAGGCAGGCAGGCAGGCAGGCAGGCAGGCAGGAAGGAAGGACCGACTGCTGATTCCATTACAGTAGTAGTTGTGTACTTGCAACAAAACAACATTGCCAAAGACAACAGTAGCATTGAAATTATCCTTTCTAATCTCTCCTCCACCGAAGTTCCACTATTTTTCTCTGAGACAGCAGTAGGGTTATTGATCTTCACTCATAGGCAGTGTCAAGGCTATATGAACACCCTATTGATGCAAAATAAATATGTGATAAAAATCCCAAATAGCTGGGTGCTGGTAGTTCACACTTGTAATCTTAGCTGCTTAGGATGCTGAGATCTGAGGATCTCAGTTCCAAGTCAGCCCAGGTGGGAATGTCCATGAGACTGTAACCTCCAATTAACCACTAGAAAATTTAAAGTGGTACTGTGGCTCAATATAGTAGAGCACTAGCCTTGAGCAAAATAACCTCAGGGACAGTGGCCTAGGCTCTGAGTAGCCCTATGGCCAATAACAACAACAAAAATCCCAAATAACTACAATTTCCTTGAAGTGTGCTTTTATTATAAACTGTATTTTTAAGATTTTATGCTTAAATTTGATTTTCAAAAATTAAGATAAAAAATAATAAAAAGCATGGGGAGATGCTTTATCTACATAATCTAATTATAAGAATGTTGCTATACGGGGCTGGGGATATGGCCTAGTGGCAAGAGAGCTTGCCTCGTATACATGAGGCCCTGGGTTCGATTCCCCAGCACCACATATACAGAAAACAGCCAGAAGTGGCGCTGTGGCTCAAGTGGCAGAGTGCTAGCCTTGAGCGGGAAGAAGCCAGGGACAGTGCTCAGGCCCTGAGTACAAGGCCCAGGACTGGCCGAAAAAAAAAAAAAAAAAAAGAATGTTGCTATAAACAAATAGATAATGACACGAGTTATGATTACCAAATCAAGGAAAAGCTGATGATGGAACACTGTCAAACTACTGATTCTATTACAGCTATGTTCGTGTGTTTTTTCAAGTACAGCACTATAACTTTATTTTATTAATTTTTGTGCTAGTACCATGCCTTGAGCTCAAGGCCAACACTCTTGCTCAGCTTGCTTGCTCACAGCTGGTACACATCATTTTGCAGGTTAATTGGAGATGGAGTCTCAGAGTTTTCTGACTGGTATGGCATCAAATAACAATCCTCTGATTTCAGCCTCCTACGAAGCTAAGATTGCAGGCATGAACTTCTGGCACCTGAGTTAGTATTGAATTTTAAATTATGACACTTAAAAGTATTATCTACTTGCTTACATTATTTTATTCTGAAAAATAGATGTAAACATTTTATACAATAGAGTCACTGAATTAAATAAGTTATTTTATTTTCCTTTATAACTTTTTGATGTTTTGGTTTGTTTTCTATGTTAACAAACCCAAGGCTTTGCACATTCAAGATAAGTGTTCTAACACTGAGGCCCACCTCCAGCCCAGAAAAATTTTGTAATATTTAACTGACTTGTTTCATTATTTACACATTAAGGAAAAAATGCATTTAGGCATTACATGCCCCATCCCCTGGAAGTAAGCAAAAGCATTTAACTTTGAGGAGGTAATTCTAGAAAACTCTGGTTATTAATGAAAAACCTGAGTTACCCATATAATATTCACACATGCATAAATTTACATATACATATTCCACAAGTTAGGGAGTTTGTTAGGGAAGGGGTTATGAAAGTGTTAGGTTTGGGTAGTGACTTAAGATTGCAGAAATTGTTAGGTACACAGGTATGTATGGATTTGGGTTAGCAGATGGTTTAGGGTAAGGCATAAGGTCAGAGTTAAGAGTGTATGATGGGGTAAATGTTAGGGAACATGTCAACATAATGTTTGAGTTTGGGGGTTTGGGTTTGAGGTACACATTATGGTTGTATTGACGTTGTTTGGGGTACATGTTAGGGTGCATGTAAGGGTGCCTATATGGTTTAGAGTACGTGTTAGGATACTTGATACTGTACATATTAGTGGGTATGATATACATTAGAGTATATGTTAGGTATGTGTTACGGTATGCTAAGATTCAGGTACCTGTTAGGGTTAGGGTACACATTAGAATATGTTAGGATACATGTTAGGATGGATGTAAGGGTGGTTTAGAGTACATGTTAGGGTATTTGTTAGGACGTGTTAATGTTTAAAGTACATTTTAGGTTTAGAGTACATTAAAAAAATTCTATTGTCAAGGTGATGTATAGGGGGTTACAGTTACATATGTAAGGTGGTGAGTACATTTCTTGTCAAACTTGTTACCTCCTCCCTCATTTTTCTCCCAACCTCCCTCCTCCCCTATCCTCCCCCGCCCCCAGTTGTCTAGTTGGTTTACAACAGATTGTTTTATATGTATTACTGTTACATTGGTTTGCCTTTTACCCTTTGTCTCACCATTTTGACGTTCCCCTTCCCTTTCCCTGATTCAGACAAACATATATACACTACCCAGGGTACATTTTAAGGTACATGATAAGGTAAATGTTAGAGTTAGGGTACATGTTAGGGTATGGGTTAGAGCTAGGGTACATGTTAGAGTATGAGCCAGAGTTAGGCTATATGACAGGTATATGTTAAGGAACATGTTAGGATACATGTTGAAGTTAAGCTACATGTTAGGGGTAGGGCAAGTGTTAGCATATGTGTTAGGTTACACATGTACATGTATAGTAAAGGAGTTCAAATATATCCCTTCCTTCCCCCACCAAACTTGGTTTGGGGTACATGTTGGGGTGCATGTAATGTTACCTTGTATGGTTTAGAGAATGTGTTAGTGGTTAAGATACATATTAGGGTATGTTTTACGCTTAGGGTACATGTTAGAATATGTGTTGAGGTATGTGTTAGGGTTAGAATATGTGTTAGGATCTTCCTTAGGGTTTTGGTTTTGATTAATGTTAGGGATTCTGTTAGTGTACGTATTACGTTACAAATATAAGGTTTACTAAGTTGATATAAAGACAGTTTGTCATGGCTGTAATAGAAAAATCTCACAAGCTGAAATACACTGTTAGGTGAAATCTTTTAGCAATGATTGACAATGCATGAGAGCAGTCCTTGGCACATACATAGTAACCAACAAATATGATTTAAACTTAAAAATACAGCTGCATAAATCTAAATCTAAATTCACAGATTAAAACACAAAGAAAAGCTAAGCTCAGGAGCATAAAGACCATGGCAAAAAGGATACTTACAATTGATACGATGATGATGATGATAGTGAGCTTGATATTCTTCATACACATGGCTCTGGCAAGATTTCTGCTGGTAGTTTTGAAGGTAACAGACTAGAAGCAATCATAAATTGTTCAGCTCTTGACACTGATTTAATAAATGACCTGCATTAACACCTTGTAGAAATTTTACTTTTATTAATTCTGCTGATATCTCAATGTCCCTTACCTCTCTTTAGAAGTAGCCACTCATAATTGCCAGTTTGAAATAACAAGGTTCTACCAGATCTATCATAAGCTGTGTAAGCCCACTAAATATACTTCACTTCCTTTCCTTTTTTACCATCGCAATGAACATGATGTTGAGTACCAGAAGTGATTCTTTAGTGAAAAGTATTTTCCTCTTTATGGTTTCAATAAGAAAAGCTCCTTCTAAGCTATTTGGCTGCAAGCTCATTAGCTTATTCTGCCCAGTTCATTAACTGTAACAAACATACCTTGATAATATATGAGTTAATAACAGAGAAACAAAGTGTCATGGAGGAAGGAAGGAATATATTTGTACTCCTTTACTTTCTCTTTAGTTTTTCCACAAATCTAAAACTTTTCTAAAAATACAGTATTATTTACATAAAAAAGAACATAGATGAAAAATTCCTGAACAGAAATCAGCAAATTCAATAAAGTGGTATATATAAACAAGACAGTATGGTATGACCTTGAAGAAAATGCAAGTTTGGTTTAACATTAAAAATATGAACAAATATATAATAATATAATAATAATATAACATAATCATCTTGATAGACAAAAATGATTCATAAAGTTAACCAATAAAACTCCCAATTAAGAAACTAAAAGGAACTCTTTGACCTGATAAAAGGTACCTATAGAATATCTAGAGCCGAGCCAGGCATCAGTGGTTCACATATGTAATCCTAGCTACTGGAAGCTGAAATCTGAGGATTGTGTTTAAAGCCAGCCCTGGCAGGAAAGGCTGTGAGACTCATGTCTCCAATTAACCACACCAAAAAAAAAAAAAGAAAAAAACCCCGCCAAAGTAGAGCTGTGGCTCAAGTGGCAGCTCTCTAGTCTTGAGCAAAAAAAGCTCAAGGACAGTACCTAGACCCTCAGCTCAAGCCCCATAACACACAAAAAAGATGTTAAGAATATTGAATTTTTCCCCATCAGTCAACAGGTAAGACGTCCACTTCTGCTGCTTATATTCAATCTGAGACTTTAATGAAAGCTACAACAATTGAATTTTCCAAACTTGCACTTTCAAACAAAGCCAATATATAAAAATAAAATTTGTTCCTATATACTACCAACAAATCCAAGCAGCCTGACTCTAGTTTGTGCTTTCTAACTACTATACATCTTGCTGCCATTCATAGCAAACATGCACTGTCATAGTGTCAACAAAATAAAGTTTTATTTGGGAAGTACAAGTTACACTAGTACTGATCAAGCATAAACTATTTCAGCTAAATAAAGTTATCTTCAGGAATTAAGAATAGCTGAAAGACTGGAAGGAACAAATAAATTAGGAATGGATACTTATCCACCTACTTCACACTATAAAAATGGGTTTCTCTACTCGGCATTTATATTTGTAATTGTGTAGAAAATTAAATGATAAATGTAACTATAACATACCTAACTCAAAGAGGTATACAGTTTCCTTTAAGGCTTACTAAGGGCTTTCCTAACCTATGATTTGGTTTGATACAAGGAAAGGCCAAAGTATTACTACAAACAAGAAAGTGAACTGTTCAGTTTTCAGGATTCATCCTGGGTCACAACTGACCTATACATCTGTTTCATATTGTGACACTTTTTTCACAGCAAAAAGACTGGTTGGTACATGTAACTGAGGTGATAATTTATCAATCTAAAAACTGTACATCAATCCAAAGGTTTAGGAAACTGTTTTTGAATACTGGGTAGTCTTTCAAACCCAAAGATTCTTTAATGGCTATTAACTGTGGCTATTTTTCTATGCCTTATTGTTGCCTTCTTTAACACAATATTATAACATGTAATAACTATAATAGACATGAGAAAGAAAACAAAAAATAAATGGAGTATGAAATTTCAGGATTTTTTCTATTTTTAACCATCAATTGTGTTTATCTACTTTGCATCCTGAAAAATTGTCATATTGTGCACTTACTGAATCCACAAGATTTTCTGTTTTGTCTATCAATAATTCCAATCTTTCCCCCCGCTGAGCAACCAGATCTGAAAAATTTCAGAAATAAAAAAATCATATTTTATATGACAAATACATGATTTTTATCTTTCTTTTAATCCACATCTGATTTCAATCAAAGTTTGTGATCTTGTCACCTCATACTTCTCACAAAAGTACTTATATGTTTAAGTAACAACAGATCTCAGTTTTGGTTCTACCATATGCTCTGGACATGTGGTACACGCCTCAGGGTATCATGTGATCTTGGACTAGTACCTTCACACCATAAGCAAAAATAAATGGTTTGTTTATAAGTTTATAAGAAATATTTTTGTCAATTTATCAAGTAAAATATAGGTTGGGAGTTCTGTTTAGGCCTCGTAGGTCATATGGTCATACATTACAATTACTCTTCTTTGTCAGACATTTAGACATTATGTAAATGAATGATTACTGCTGTGTTCTGATTAAACTTTATGTAGGAAAACAGACAGTAGACCACACTTGACCTAAGAGTGGTAGTGTGAAAATCCCTTGAGAGTATGATCTGAAAGTAGTAAAAAAAAAAAAAAAAAAAAGGAACAAAAAAAATGAGTGAAAGCTCGACACATAAAATAATGGCACAAGAAGCTCATGACAAGTACAATCTGGGGAAACAGTTTCCCCCTGCCTGGTCCCAGTTAAGGGTTACACTGTCTCCCAAGGAGGGACAGACACAAGCATTTCTCATCTCACTCTATCCCTATACACTTCTGCTGCTCATAGAATAAAGAATGAATCCTAATGTCCCTAACTTCTACTCTCATAGTTTCCATGCTGAGAGGAACAAACCAAGAAAAACAAGGTTACACAGCCCCCTCCCTATTGGTTAACCAACAAGGGTATCACTCCAAAAGTGGTATGTGGTCACTGCTAATAGTTCTAAAGCAATAGGACCAAGCTATATCTGCAAGGGGAAGAGACAAGCCTTAAGAACACACAGCTAGGGCTGGGGATATAGCCTAGTGGCAAGAGTGCCTGCCTCGGATACACGAGGCCCTAGGTTCGATTCCCCAGCACCACATATACAGAAAACGGCCAGAAGCGGCGCTGTGGCTCAAGTGGCGGAGTGCTAGCCTTGAGCAAAAGGAAGCCAGGGACAGTGCTCAGGCCCGGAGTCCAAGGCCCAGGACTGGCCAAAAAAAAAAAAAAGAACACACAGCTTCCCCTGAGGGGACAGACTTTATTTGAAACAGAAGATGAGGTAGTTGAAGTCTAAGGATGCTACCTAAAACTATTTCAGAGGATGCTAAGTAAGATGAAACTGGTAGTTTCATGGGAAAAACAAGCTAAAATTTAGGCCATTTAAAAGTACAACAGAGAAAAATAGGAAACAAGAAAGCTAAGAGCCCTTCTGGAGAATGGGAAATTGTAGTCATAATATTCAATGTATGTATGAGAAAATGGGTCTAGGAAACTTGAGGTGATGAGTGGGGTTGGGAGAAATGGGGGAGAACAACAGAAAGGTTGACAATGACCAAGATGCGTTGTACTCATAAACTGACATGCTGAACACTAAAACCCCTTTGTACAAACTACTTAACGATAATTTAAAGAAATATTTTCCATTTAAAAAACATTCTGCATTCAGAGCTCAGAGCATGCCTCTAAGACTTCCCCTATAATAGAACCAGAATCTAATTAGACTGCATTACAATGAGTGGAAATTAGCAGGTGAGTAAGGGACAGTAGCAGAGCAGCCAGATGCTTAACAGAGAAATTGAGAGAGATCTAAGGAGTCTTGTTCAGGTTGACAGGCCCCAAGGGCTTTTTTCTCTGAGGAGTGACATTAGAGTATGCACACTATGTAAAGAATAGATTCTAATGTAAAAAAACAAACCTAGTCAATAAACCAGCAAACAACAAGTCTTAAAGGGTACCAATACTCAGAATGACAATATATTATCTAAAATGTCCAATTTCAACAGATTTATGAGATATGAAAATAAACAGGAGAGTCTGAACCATATATAGGAAAAAGAACAGGGACTAGAAAATGGCTTCAATGTTTAAGAGAAATGAAGACAGACAAATAAGAAGACAGGGAAATTATATTACTTTCAACAAAATTCCAAAGGGCCAGACTTAGAAGTTAAAACCAGGAAGTAAACTAAGAAAGCAGACAAGCTCAGGCCTACTCACACTTCCTTTTTAGTGTTAGTTACAAGATCAGAAGATATGAGAGGAGCTACCTAAAATAGGTCTATCTAAACAGGCTATCTAAACTTGTTTTATTATCTGAAATGGTTAAAAAAACACCTGGGAATTCTTCATAAATGGATAAAGACAGAAAGAATAAAATATACATCTTGCAAAAGGAAGTCTTGAAGGATTTTGGGTAGGATTCATCCATCTTACACTCCCCAAACCACTGTCTAAGGATTAAGAGTTGCTAGGTGACATGATATATATTCACTCAGCTCAAAAAGTATAAAAACCACAGGTAGAAACTGCCATTTGGAGTCTTTAATTTCCATTTCTAGCAAGGGGAGCAGGAAATGTTTCTCTCTTTTTCTATTCCTCTCTACATTTTTTTTTTTTTTTTTTGGCCAGTCCTGGGGCTTGTACTCAGGGCCTGAGCACTGTCCCTGGCTTCTTTTTGCTCAAGGCTAGCACTCTGCCACTTGAGCCACAGCGCCACTCCTGGCCATTTTCTGTATATGTGGTGCTGAGGAATCGAACCCAGGGCCTCATGTATACGAGGCCAGCAATCTTGCCACTAGGCCATATTCCCAGCCCCACCCTCTCTACATTTTTAACCTTGATATACTCAACTAAATCCATGCTAAAACTTTCAAAAATGAAAACAAAATGACTTTGAGGTAATTCAGCAAAAACGTCAAAGTTGCCAGGCGTGGATGGCTTTTACCTGTAATCCTAGCTATTCAGGAGGCTGGGATCTGAGCATCACAGTTCAAAGCCAATCCAAGCATCAAAGTCCATGAGACTCTTATTTCCAATTAACTACCCAAAAAATGCCGGAAGTAGAGGTGTAGCTCAAGTGGTAGAGCACCAGCTTTGGGGGAAAAAAGCTAAGGGACAGTATCCAGGCCCTAAATTCAAGCCCCAGTACTGGCAAATATAAAGGAAAGGAAAACATAATGTATCACAAAGAGCTCGATAAAGATTTTAAAGTATGTTTAAATAAACCAAATAGAAATTGAGCACAATAATCAAAATAAAAAATTAGCTAGACAAAATCAGAAGTAGACTGGAGGAGGTGAATGACAAAATATCAGCAAACTTGAAGATAGGTCAATTCCAGTATTACTCTGAAAATATTTAGGCTGAATGAGATATCCAAAAAATGAATAAAAATAACAGCATCACAGAAATGTGGAACACAAGTGTGCAAACATATGAATAATAGATATACCAAAACAGGAGCTAGAGAGATGAGGGATAAAAATGAAGAAATTAAAATAGTGTCTGGGCAGAGGAGCTTAAACCTGTAATCTCAAATACTTAGGAGGCAACGTTAGGGAGGATGGCAATTCAAGGGCAGCCATAAAAAGAAAAAAAAAGGAGTGGGAAGCCATTTCAGCATTTACTCCTGGCAATCCCAGCTATGTGGGAAGGATAAGGAAGGTGATCACAGTCTAATGCTGGCCCTGGGAAAAAGTGAGATCTTAGCTGAAAAACAACTAAAGTCAAAAGGGCCAGGACATGCTTCAGGTGATAGAGCATTTGCCTAGCAAGCACAAAGCCCTGAGTTTAAAACACATCAGTACTATAAAAAAATAAAAAGAAATAGTGACAATGTACTGACATATGGGATATTATTCAGTTATGAAAAGGAATGAAATACTGATATATGGAACCACATGAATGAACCTCAATATCATTATGCTAAGAGAAAGGGGCTAATAGACAGAGTCACATATTATATGATTCCATTTATGTGAAATGCCCAAAATTCTGTAAAAGAATTAGTAAAGACAAAATGGAGACTGTTTAAATCTAGGGATTGAGAGAATATGAAGAGTGACTACCACAGTGTACAGAATTTCTATCTGTGTAATGAAAGTCTGATCTCCCTGAAACTTTATGTATCCACAACAATATAGCATTAGTTGCTTCCACTTTAACGCAAAGTATCTTTGGTAAGAAAAAATATTAGTAGTTCTCCCAACAGACCCTCTACGCTTCATCAGACATACATTTAAAACTAAAATCAAAATAAATCAATTTACACTGGGTAATGGTGGCTCATGTCTAATCCTAGCTACTCAGGAGGCTGAAGATCAGAAAATCACAGCTTGAAGCCATCTCCAATTAAGCACCAAAAAAGCTGGAAAAGGAACTATGGCTCAAGTGTTAGAGCAATAGCCTTGAGCAAAGAACCTCAAGGACCGTGACCAAGGCCTTGAGTTCAAGCCTCCCAGCACTAAATAAGTACTTTCATTAGGCAAGAGATATGCATATAAAGATTAACAAAATGCTTCTGCACTTTAGTTATTAATTCCATTCATGGGAATTAATCTAAAAAATAAGGTAAATAAATTGGCACAAAAAAAGTAACTGTAGTGTTGTTAGGGTAATACAAATCTCTAAATCAGTACTGCTTAGTAGTTAAATGGTTTGGACTAAGTCTCTAAGCACACTACTCAGTGTAACTAACATTACTTCCAGAGCAAGAGATTCTCAATGAAGGAAACACGGCATTAATTTACATTCTTCCGCTAGGTCCTTATTTAGTAACAAAACAGTTCTATGAGTAAAATGGCCCTATAGAACTTAGATGTGTCCAAAGACAAGGACATAGTCAAGTAACCCGTGATACATTAACTCAATGAAATACTGTATTACCAAAGTGAGGTAGTATATATACTCTCTCTCTCTCTCCCTCTCTCTCTCTCTATATATATATATATAGATAGATAGATAGATAGACCCTCTTTTATCCTGTTAATTGTTGGTAATATTACCATATTGATTTTACAGATCAGAAATTTTAAAGATCAGATTTTTTTTTTTTTTTTTTGCCAGTCCTGGGGCTTGGACTCAGGGCTTGAGCACTGTCCCTGGCTTCTTTTTGCTCAAGACTAGCACTCTGCCACTTGAGCCACAGCGCCACTTCTGGCCATTTTCTATATATGTGGTGCTGGAGAATCAAATCCAGGGCTTCATGTATATGAGGCAAGCACTCTTGCCACTAGGCCATATTCCCAGATCAGATTTTAAAGTTCAGAGAGGTTAGACGATTTCTAAAAGACTAACAATATATAGAAAGTAAAACTGAGACTTGAATTCAGGCATATATATGACTTTAAATCTTAATCACTTTATTATATTGCTAACAGAAAACACTATACATATGACTATAAGTATACATGTGTACATAAAGATAAAAACTTAAGTAATAGAAGTGAATCTTTAGAACAATGAGATCAGGAACAGAAATTTTTAAATGCCTTTTTTATAATCTGTAATTATTCTAAGAATAAATGTAAAAGTAATTCAACTAGCAAATCCAAGATAATAAATTGGTATTTATGATATTTAACAATGTCACTTACCTTATACAACAACTCAATTTTGTAAAAAAAAATATTACCCTCAGAAGACATATATAAAATGTGTTCTTAAACTTGAAAATGCATCGGAATCCTCTGGAGGACTTGTGAAAACACAACACTGGAGCCCACTCCCATAGAGTCTGATTTAGCAGGTATGGATTGGGCTCCTACTACGCATTATTTTTGTGTAGGTTCAGGGGCTTCAACTCAAGGTCTGGGCACTGTCCCTGAGCTTTTTTTTTTTTTTTTTTTTTTGGCCAGTCCTGGGCCTTGGACTCAGGGCCTGAGCACTGTCCCTGGCTTCTTCCCGCTCAAGGCTAGCACTCTGCCTTTTGAGCCACAGCGCCGCTTCTGGCCGTTTTTTTCTGTATATGTGGTGCTGGGGAATCGAACCTAGGGCCTCGTGTATCCGAGGCAGGCACTCTTGCCACTAGGCTATATCCCCAGCCCGCCCTGAGCTTTTTATTTTGTTCAAGGCTAGCACTCTGCCATTTGAGCCACAGTTCAACTTCTGGCTTTTGGGGCAGTTAATTGGAAATAGTCTTACAGGCTTTCTTGCCTAAGCTAGCTTCCAACCATGATCATCAGACCACAGCCTTTTGAATAGCTATGATTATAGGCATAAGCCATCAGCATCCACCTCCAATTGGTATTTTTAACAAATTGTCAAATGATGCTGATTCTACTAGTCCAGAGACCAAACACACTGTGAGAACTTGAGCTTTGAAAACAATATACTTTGAAACTGAGCCTTGAAACCACATACCAATATCATCCTAAATTTAAATTCTACGGAATAAATCAATTAAAAATAAGACTTGTACCTCTCTGGTTTAGGGGTTGTTATTTTTGTTGTTGTTGGTTGTGGGGCCTGAACTCAGGGTTGGCATGCTGTCAGAGCTTTTGTGCTGAAGGCTATCACTCTACCATTTTGAGCCACAGTGCCATTTCCGGTTTTCTGATGATTAATTAGAGATAAGAGTCTCATGAACTTTCCTGTCCAGCATGGTTTTGAATTGTAATACTCAGATCTCAGTCTCCTGAGCAGTTAGGATTACATGTGTGAGCCACTGGTGACTGGCTCTCTGGCTTATTAATGTGCAAAGCAGATTCCTAACAAAATCAGCACAGGCCATTAGATGGAAATTATAACATAGTTTATTCCTCTGAAAAATACAACAGTTTTTTAAAATCTCTTTTTCTTTATCAATAGCCAAATATTATTTTTCCAAACAGTATTATAGGAAGTTCAAATAGAGTTTAAGAATCTGAATTTTTGGGCTGGGGATATGGCCTAGTGGCAAGAGTGCCTGCCTCATATACATGAGGCCCTGGGTTCGATTCCCCAGCACCACATATACAGAAAATGGCCAGAAGTGGCGCTGTGGCTCAAGTGGCAGAGTGCTAGCCTTGAGCAAAAAGAAGCCAGGGACAGTGCTCAGGCCCTGAGTCTAAGCCCCAGGACTGGCCAAAAAAAAAAAAAAAAAGAATCTGAATTTTCAGTTATCTGGAAATCTCCAGACCAAACCAACAAAATTATTCAAATTTGCTCCATTTTTATAATATTTTAACGTTTTAAAAATTGTCATATTGGGCTGGAAATATGGCCTAGCAAAAAAAATTGTCATATTCATTAACCAATCTTAAAGAACAGCTGAAAGTATTAAGAATAAACCATTCATAGAAGCAGACAATAGCACAGATAAGTAACATCAATATTTCCACTGATATTAACTTCTTTTCTTTTTTTTTTTGTCCTGGGCCTTGGACCCAGGGCTGAGCACTGTCGCTGGCTTCTTTTTGCTCAAGGCTAGCACTCTGCCACTTGAGCCACAGCGTCACTTCCGGCCATTTTCTATATATGTGGTGCTGGGGAATCAAACCCTAGGCTTCATGTATACAAGGCGAGCACTCTTGCCACTAGGCCATATTCCCAGCCCTGATATTAACTTCTAATAGTGAGAATAAGTAATTGTTGTGTCTGCATCTCTATTATAATTTGACTATATAATAGTAATCTGTTGTTAATGTCCACATGAGTGAAACAATGACAGTGAAACATACCTATGTTTCTGACCATGATTCCTTTCAGTTCATCCACTTGAGCTTGAGTCTCCATCACTCTGTCTACTCCCTTATTCTCAGAGTGATGCTTCTACAAAAAAAGAGTTTTAGCTTATGATACCTAAACATTATTTACAATAGAAAACAAAAATAAGAGAAATGATCATTTATATTAAAAATAGAAAATTATCTCTATTATATAAAAGATACATGTCACTTCACTGAAAAGATGTTCATCAGACCTAGGAGGAAATACTGGCAGCACAAAAAATGCTTCCATATGAAAAACTAAGTATTACAGTATAAAGTATCATCTTACTTTGATTAAATTTAAGTGAAAGTACTATAATATATCAAATATACATCTGAGATTCTTGGGACAAGAGAGAAAGGTATATAATCTGTGCTTAGACAATAAAGAAAGGAATACAAAGAAGACTGTAGTTGGGGCAGGAAGGATGGAGAAAAAATGCACACAAATTTATTCCCTACTTTTTGGGTATAATGAGGCAAAGGCATGCTCTGATTCTTAGTATTTTTTCTTTTATCTGCTGACATCAGAGCATGCTTCCTATTTTCATTAGCTTTTCACAGGATCTAGAATCTAGGTCACCAATGACAACATAGATGCTGAAGTTATTATCCATAGCTAACAACAGTGGAGTGTATAATATACAATGTCCCAGTCACTTCACTATGCTAAGTGCTTCAAATGGGATATTACTCCATTTACCTCAAAACAATGATGAAAATGCCTTTAGTATTTCTACTTACAGATGAGGAAACAGGCACTGATTTGCTCAAAGGGCCAAACATAATGAGAGCTAATGAAAAACTGGCTACTTTCAAAGGTTTTCTGATAGCTGTCCATTTATTTTTGACTGTGCACCAGTATACTTTAGTTGATAGTGGGTTCTTTTTTTTACATTTGCCATGTTTTTTTTTCTTATTTATTGTCAAAGTGATGTACAGAGAGGTTACGGTTTCATACGTTAGGCCTTGGGTACATTTCTTGTACTGTCTGTTACCTCCTCTCTCATACCCCCCTCCCCTCTCCCCCATCTCCCTCTCTCTCCAGGAGTTGTTCAGTTGGTTTACACCAAATGGTTTTGCAAGTACTGCTTTTGGAGTTGTTTGTCTTTTTATCCTTTGTCTCTCGATTTTGATATGCCCTTTCACTTCCCTAGTTCTAATACCAGTATATACAGTATCCAGGGTACTCAGATGAGATACAGTGATAGTGCGGGTACAACCACAGGAAGGGTATACAAGAGGATCATCAACAATAGAAGCTATGGTTTCACATGGCTTGTAGAAAGTAATTACAACAGTGATATAACAGTCGCTTCCATAACATGGAGTTCATTTCACTTAGCATCATCTTATGCATTCATAAGGGAATAGCTATTAGGCTCTTATGATCCTCTGCTGTGACTAGCCTAAACCTGTGCTAATTATTCCCTATGAGGCAGACCATAGAGTCCATGCTTCTTTGGGTCTGGCTCACTTCATTTAGTATAATTTTTTCCAAGTCCTTCCATTTCCTTACGAATGGGGCAATGTCATTCTTTCTGATAGAGGCATAAAATTCCATTGTGTATATGTACCACATTTTCCTGATCCATTCATCTACTGATGGGCATAATGTTTTATATAGCATCAAATACGTAAACATTTCCTAGTAAAGAGTATGAAACAAACTACTGCTTGAATAATAAGGGTTTATAAGCTAGGTATAAATAGGAGGTTAAAAGGACTTCATTTCCAGAGGAATGAAGCACATGCATGCATGCATATACACTTTAAAAATATTAAAAAGAACACTTACATACGATAAGTAAAAAAATTCTGGGGCTGGGAATATGGCCTAGTGGCAAGAGTGCTTGCCTCCTACACATGAAGCTCTCAGTTCGATTCCCCAGCACCACATATACAGAAAATGGTCAGAAGTGGCACTGTGGCTCAGGTGGCAGAGTGCTAGCCTTGAGCAAAAAGAAGCCAGGGACAGTGCTCAGGCCCTGAGTCCAAGGCCCAGGACTGGCCAAAAAAAAAAAAAAAATTCTAATTAAAAATGTTCTTTTACCCACATTCACAATACTATCATAGTTCTAGGTTATGTCTTCATACTTAGAGAGCCTCAAGAATAAAAGGTAACCGTTTCAAAGATGCTTAGCATCATTAGTTATCATGAAAATGTTAACTCAAAATACATGAGATACCACTATACACCTATCAAAATACCAAAAATTAAAGGCAGACACAAGTGTTGGCAATGATGCAGAAACACTGGGCCTGCATGTAAAAATGTGAAATGATGCAATCACTTGGGAAAAAGTGTGACAAATTTTAAGATATTACACAATACTTATCATATGAACCAACAACTCTATTCTCAGGCATTTACCAAAGGGAAAAAATATGCAAACGTTTATATGTAGAGAATCAGCAGTTTTACTCATGAGAGTTGAAAACTGAAAACAATCTAAATATCTAGAAACAGGTTGCAAACTAAAAACAATCCAGGGGCTGGGAATATGGCCTAGTAGCAAGAGTGCTTGCCTCCTACACATGAACCTCTCGGTTCGATTCCCCAGCACCACATATATGGAAAACGGCCAGAAGGGGCGCTGTGGCTCAGGTGGCAGAGTGCTAGCCTTGAGCGGGAAGAAGCCAGGGACAGTGCTCAGGCACTGAGTCCAAGGCCCAGGACTGGCAAAAAAAAAAAAAAAAAGAATGGATGAGGTGGGGGCTGGGAATATGGCCTAGTAGTAAAGTGCTCACCGCATACACATGAAGCCCTGGGTTTGATTCCTCAGCACCCCATATATATATATATATATATATAAAACAATCCAAATATCTAGAAACAGGTAAATGGATAAATGACTTGTCGTATATACATACAATACTAATTATTAAAAAGGAAACAAACTGCTGATTTATACAACATGAGTGAATATAAAAACTTTCACAATGAGCAAAACAAGCGAGACATAAAAAAGATACATATTGTATGATTCCATTTCTCGGAAACTGTACAAAAGACAAAACTAATTTACAGGGATAGGAGGCAACTGACTGACTAGAAAAGGAAATGATGGAAAATCCAGAGCAGTAGAAATTCTTTATGTCTTAATTAAATGGCTATTTAAAGGGAGGTACACACATAGTTACAGAGGTATGTAAAATGTCACTGAATTGACAATTAGGGATTTATGTAGGTGAACAGTTTCCCAAATGGTTATTTTGAACTGCTCAAAACATTAAACTTGCCTCATGAACTGGTAGAAAGTTTATATGTTAAAAAGACAGTTGGCATGGTCAGTGGACTTAAGCATTAGATGGGTAGGTGGATTAGATGATCTTCATATTCTTCCTAACTCTGAGATATTTTGATAATTATTAAGAAAAATGCCACCAATTAAGATCTTCCTATCATAAAATGGCCCCTTTACTTTTTAGTAAG